>NC_092710.1:304085967-304093467 GCF_047496885.1 Scyliorhinus torazame
CCTGATACTCGCTCCCCTTCATGCCGTCCCCACTTGGCTCTCTTTTTTCTTCTCCACCTCCCCAATGAAAACTGCAAGCCCCGCCCACCTCACACCAGCCTGCCGCCTGCACGCTGCTGCCTTTCCACATTGCAACGCTGCGCACTTCTCTCAGCACAGCCAGCACAAGGGTCAGGCAGGCAATGCAAGCCAGCTCTCTCTTCCTTCGCTTTCCACACCAGCCCCAATGCCACAACTTGCATTCATGCGGCGCCTTCAGGCTAGGAGAGAGAACGTCCTGCCGACACACTGGCTTGCGGCCACACGGGCCAGCTGGCGTGCCCATCAAAGTGCAGCACGCCAAGGCACACAACCGTGCTGCGTTGCAAAGGCCCGGCAAAGCTGCAGCAGCTGAATGGCCCGACCAAGCCGCCTGCCTGAGTTGAGCCCGCAGGCAAGTGTTGGGAGGAATGGCGAGGACGCAGAGAGCAGCAAAAGGTTGGCCTGCCTCTGGTGTGGAGAGTGCTTGGCGTGAGCAGTCACTGCTGGCCGCAAAAGCCTACTGCACCTGGTATTCCCAGGCGGTCTCCCATCCAAGTACTAACCAGGCCTGAGTCTGCTTAGCTTCCGAGATCAGACAAGATCGGGCGTTTTCAGACTAGTATGGCCGTAGGCATCTGCAGCACCGTCTTCTCGCCTATTCAAGCTGGCCACCCTAGCACCCTCGCCACTTCTTCTTTCCGGTTGTTTTCAATTTTTTCTCTCTCTTTTTCTATTTCTACTTCTACTTCTCCTCCTCTTTCTCTCCTTCTCCTGCTAATTCTAGCCTATATGCCTGATACTCGCTCCCCTTCATGCCGTCCCCACCTAGCTCTCTTTTTTCTTCTCCACCTCCCCAAGGAAAACTGCAAGCCCCGCCCACCTCACACCAGCCTGCCGCCTGCACGCTGCTGCCTTTCCACATTGCAACGCTGCGCACTTCTCTCAGCACAGCCAGCACAAGGGTCAGGCAGGCAATGCAAGCCAGCTCTCTCTTCCTTCGCTTTCCACACCAGCCCCAATGCCACAACTTGCATTCATGCGGCGCCTTCAGGCTAGGAGAACGTCCTGCCGACACACTGGCTTGCGGCCACACGGGCCAGCTGGCGGGCCCATTAAAGTGCAGCACGCCAAGGCAACCAACCGTGCTGCGTTGCAAAGGTCCGGCAAAGCTGCAATAGCTGAATGGCCCGACCAAGCCGCCTGCCTGAGTTGAGCCCGCAGGCAAGTGTTGGGAGGAATGGCGAGGACGCAGAGAGCAGCAAAAGGTTGGCCTGCCTCTGGTGTGGAGAGTGCTTGGCGTGAGCAGTCTCTGCTGGCCGCAAAATCCTACTGCACCTGGTATTCCCAGGCGGTCTCCCATCCAAGTACTAACCAGGCCTGAGTCTGCTTAGCTTCCGAGATCAGACGAGATCGGGCGTTTTCAGACTAGTATGGCCGTAGGCATCTGCAGCACCGTCTTCTCGCCTATTCAAGCTGGCCACCCTAGCACCCTCGCCACTTCTTCTTTCCGGTTGTTTTCAATTTTTTCTCTCTCTTTTTCTACTTCTACTTCTACTTCTCCTCCTCTTTCTCTCCTTCTCCTGCTAATTCTAGCCTATATGCCTGATACTCGCTCCCCTTCATGCCGTCCCCACTTGGCTCTCTTTTTTCTTCTCCACCTCCCCAATGAAAACTGCAAGCCCCGCCCACCTCACACCAGCCTGCCGCCTGCACGCTGCTGCCTTTCCACATTGCAACGCTGCGCACTTCTCTCAGCACAGCCAGCACAAGGGTCAGGCAGGCAATGCAAGCCAGCTCTCTCTTCCTTCGCTTTCCACACCAGCCCCAATGCCACAACTTGCATTCATGCGGCGCCTTCAGGCTAGGAGAGAGAACGTCCTGCCGACACACTGGCTTGCGGCCACACGGGCCAGCTGGCGTGCCCATCAAAGTGCAGCACGCCAAGGCACACAACCGTGCTGCGTTGCAAAGGCCCGGCAAAGCTGCAGCAGCTGAATGGCCCGACCAAGCCGCCTGCCTGAGTTGAGCCCGCAGGCAAGTGTTGGGAGGAATGGCGAGGACGCAGAGAGCAGCAAAAGGTTGGCCTGCCTCTGGTGTGGAGAGTGCTTGGCGTGAGCAGTCACTGCTGGCCGCAAAAGCCTACTGCACCTGGTATTCCCAGGCGGTCTCCCATCCAAGTACTAACCAGGCCTGAGTCTGCTTAGCTTCCGAGATCAGACAAGATCGGGCGTTTTCAGACTAGTATGGCCGTAGGCATCTGCAGCACCGTCTTCTCGCCTATTCAAGCTGGCCACCCTAGCACCCTCGCCACTTCTTCTTTCCGGTTGTTTTCAATTTTTTCTCTCTCTTTTTCTATTTCTACTTCTACTTCTCCTCCTCTTTCTCTCCTTCTCCTGCTAATTCTAGCCTATATGCCTGATACTCGCTCCCCTTCATGCCGTCCCCACCTAGCTCTCTTTTTTCTTCTCCACCTCCCCAAGGAAAACTGCAAGCCCCGCCCACCTCACACCAGCCTGCCGCCTGCACGCTGCTGCCTTTCCACATTGCAACGCTGCGCACTTCTCTCAGCACAGCCAGCACAAGGGTCAGGCAGGCAATGCAAGCCAGCTCTCTCTTCCTTCGCTTTCCACACCAGCCCCAATGCCACAACTTGCATTCATGCGGCGCCTTCAGGCTAGGAGAACGTCCTGCCGACACACTGGCTTGCGGCCACACGGGCCAGCTGGCGGGCCCATTAAAGTGCAGCACGCCAAGGCAACCAACCGTGCTGCGTTGCAAAGGTCCGGCAAAGCTGCAATAGCTGAATGGCCCGACCAAGCCGCCTGCCTGAGTTGAGCCCGCAGGCAAGTGTTGGGAGGAATGGCGAGGACGCAGAGAGCAGCAAAAGGTTGGCCTGCCTCTGGTGTGGAGAGTGCTTGGCGTGAGCAGTCTCTGCTGGCCGCAAAATCCTACTGCACCTGGTATTCCCAGGCGGTCTCCCATCCAAGTACTAACCAGGCCTGAGTCTGCTTAGCTTCCGAGATCAGACGAGATCGGGCGTTTTCAGACTAGTATGGCCGTAGGCATCTGCAGCACCGTCTTCTCGCCTATTCAAGCTGGCCACCCTAGCACCCTCGCCACTTCTTCTTTCCGGTTGTTTTCAATTTTTTCTCTCTCTTTTTCTACTTCTACTTCTACTTCTCCTCCTCTTTCTCTCCTTCTCCTGCTAATTCTAGCCTATATGCCTGATACTCGCTCCCCTTCATGCCGTCCCCACCTAGCTCTCTTTTTTCTTCTCCACCTCCCCAAGGAAAACTGCAAGCCCCGCCCACCTCACACCAGCCTGCCGCCTGCACGCTGCTGCCTTTCCACATTGCAACGCTGCGCACTTCTCTCAGCACAGCCAGCACAAGGGTCAGGCAGGCAATGCAAGCCAGCTCTCTCTTCCTTCGCTTTCCACACCAGCCCCAATGCCACAACTTGCATTCATGCGGCGCCTTCAGGCTAGGAGAACGTCCTGCCGACACACTGGCTTGCGGCCACACGGGCCAGCTGGCGGGCCCATCAAAGTGCAGCACGCCAAGGCACCCAACCGTGCTGCGTTGCAAAGGCCCGGCAAAGCTGCAGCAGCTGAATGGCCCGACCAAGCCGCCTGCCTGAGTTGAGCCCGCAGGCAAGTGTTGGGAGGAATGGCGAGGACGCAGAGAGCAGCAAAAGGTTGGCCTGCCTCTGGTGTGGAGAGTGCTTGGCGTGAGCAGTCTCTGCTGGCCGCAAAAGCCTACTGCACCTGGTATTCCCAGGCGGTCTCCCATCCAAGTACTAACCAGGCCTGAGTCTGCTTAGCTTCCGAGATCAGACGAGATCGGGCGTTTTCAGACTAGTATGGCCGTAGGCATCTGCAGCACCGTCTTCTCGCCTATTCAAGCTGGCCACCCTAGCACCCTCGCCACTTCTTCTTTCCGGTTGTTTTCAATTTTTTCTCTCTCTTTTTCTACTTCTACTTCTACTTCTCCTCCTCTTTCTCTCCTTCTCCTGCTAATTCTAGCCTATATGCCTGATACTCGCTCCCCTTCATGCCATCCCCACCGAGCTCTCTTTTTTCTTCTCCACCTCCTCAAGGAAAACTGCAAGCCCCGCCTACCTCACACCAGCCTGCCGCCTGCACGCTGCTGCCTTTCCACATTGCAACGCTGCGCACTTCTCTCAGCACAGCCAGCACAAGGGTCAGGCAGGCAATGCAAGCCAGCTCTCTCTTCCTTCGCTTTCCACACCAGCCCCAATGCCACAACTTGCATTCATGCGGCGCCTTCAGGCTAGGAGAGAGAACGTCCTGCCGACACACTGGCTTGCGGCCACACGGGCCAGCTGGCGTGCCCATCAAAGTGCAGCACGCCAAGGCACACAACCGTGCTGCGTTGCAAAGGCCCGGCAAAGCTGCAGCAGCTGAATGGCCCGACCAAGCCGCCTGCCTGAGTTGAGCCCGCAGGCAAGTGTTGGGAGGAATGGCGAGGACGCAGAGAGCAGCAAAAGGTTGGCCTGCCTCTGGTGTGGAGAGTGCTTGGCGTGAGCAGTCACTGCTGGCCGCAAAAGCCTACTGCACCTGGTATTCCCAGGCGGTCTCCCATCCAAGTACTAACCAGGCCTGAGTCTGCTTAGCTTCCGAGATCAGACGAGATCGGGCGTTTTCAGACTAGTACGGCCGTAGGCATCTGCAGCACCGTCTTCTCGCCTATTCAAGCTGGCCACCCTAGCACCCTCGCCACTTCTTCTTTCCGGTTGTTTTCAATTTTTTCTCTCTCTTTTTCTACTTCTACTTCTACTTCTCCTCCTCTTTCTCTCCTTCTCCTGCTAATTCTAGCCTATATGCCTGATACTCGCTCCCCTTCATGCCGTCCCCACTTGGCTCTCTTTTTTCTTCTCCACCTCCCCAATGAAAACTGCAAGCCCCGCCCACCTCACACCAGCCTGCCGCCTGCACGCTGCTGCCTTTCCACATTGCAACGCTGCGCACTTCTCTCAGCACAGCCAGCACAAGGGTCAGGCAGGCAATGCAAGCCAGCTCTCTCTTCCTTCGCTTTCCACACCAGCCCCAATGCCACAACTTGCATTCATGCGGCGCCTTCAGGCTAGGAGAGAGAACGTCCTGCCGACACACTGGCTTGCGGCCACACGGGCCAGCTGGCGTGCCCATCAAAGTGCAGCACGCCAAGGCACACAACCGTGCTGCGTTGCAAAGGCCCGGCAAAGCTGCAGCAGCTGAATGGCCCGACCAAGCCGCCTGCCTGAGTTGAGCCCGCAGGCAAGTGTTGGGAGGAATGGCGAGGACGCAGAGAGCAGCAAAAGGTTGGCCTGCCTCTGGTGTGGAGAGTGCTTGGCGTGAGCAGTCACTGCTGGCCGCAAAAGCCTACTGCACCTGGTATTCCCAGGCGGTCTCCCATCCAAGTACTAACCAGGCCTGAGTCTGCTTAGCTTCCGAGATCAGACGAGATCGGGCGTTTTCAGACTAGTATGGCCGTAGGCATCTGCAGCACCGTCTTCTCGCCTATTCAAGCTGGCCACCCTAGCACCCTCGCCACTTCTTCTTTCCGGTTGTTTTCAATTTTTTCTCTCTCTTTTTCTACTTCTACTTCTACTTCTCCTCCTCTTTCTCTCCTTCTCCTGCTAATTCTAGCCTATATGCCTGATACTCGCTCCCCTTCATGCCGTCCCCACCTAGCTCTCTTTTTTCTTCTCCACCTCCCCAAGGAAAACTGCAAGCCCCGCCCACCTCACACCAGCCTGCCGCCTGCACGCTGCTGCCTTTCCACATTGCAACGCTGCGCACTTCTCTCAGCACAGCCAGCACAAGGGTCAGGCAGGCAATGCAAGCCAGCTCTCTCTTCCTTCGCTTTCCACACCAGCCCCAATGCCACAACTTGCATTCATGCGGCGCCTTCAGGCTAGGAGAACGTCCTGCCGACACACTGGCTTGCGGCCACATGGGCCAGCTGGCGTGCCCATCAAAGTGCAGCACGCCAAGGCAACCAACCGTGCTGCGTTGCAAAGGTCCGGCAAAGCTGCAGCAGCTGAATGGCCCGACCAAGCCGCCTGCCTGAGTTGAGCCCGCAGGCAAGTGTTGGGAGGAATGGCGAGGACGCAGAGAGCAGCAAAAGGTTGGCCTGCCTCTGGTGTGGAGAGTGCTTGGCGTGAGCAGTCACTGCTGGCCGCAAAAGCCTACTGCACCTGGTATTCCCAGGCGGTCTCCCATCCAAGTACTAACCAGGCCTGAGTCTGCTTAGCTTCCGAGATCAGACGAGATCGGGCGTTTTCAGACTAGTACGGCCGTAGGCATCTGCAGCACCGTCTTCTCGCCTATTCAAGCTGGCCACCCTAGCACCCTCGCCACTTCTTCTTTCCGGTTGTTTTCAATTTTTTCTCTCTCTTTTTCTACTTCTACTTCTACTTCTCCTCCTCTTTCTCTCCTTCTCCTGCTAATTCTAGCCTATATGCCTGATACTCGCTCCCCTTCATGCCGTCCCCACCTAGCTCTCTTTTTTCTTCTCCACCTCCCCAAGGAAAACTGGAAGCCCCGCCCACCTCACACCAGCCTGCCGCCTGCACGCTGCTGCCTTTCCACATTGCAACGCTGCGCACTTCTCTCAGCACAGCCAGCACAAGGGTCAGGCAGGCAATGCAAGCCAGCTCTCTCTTCCTTCGCTTTCCACACCAGCCCCAATGCCACAACTTGCATTCATGCGGCGCCTTCAGGCTAGGAGAACGTCCTGCCGACACACTGGCTTGCGGCCACACGGGCCAGCTGGCGGGCCCATCAAAGTGCAGCACGCCAAGGCACCCAACCGTGCTGCGTTGCAAAGGCCCGGCAAAGCTGCAGCAGCTGAATGGCCCGACCAAGCCGCCTGCCTGAGTTGAGCCCGCAGGCAAGTGTTGGGAGGAATGGCGAGGACGCAGAGAGCAGCAAAAGGTTGGCCTGCCTCTGGTGTGGAGAGTGCTTGGCGTGAGCAGTCTCTGCTGGCCGCAAAAGCCTACTGCACCTGGTATTCCCAGGCGGTCTCCCATCCAAGTACTAACCAGGCCTGAGTCTGCTTAGCTTCCGAGATCAGACGAGATCGGGCGTTTTCAGACTAGCATGGCCGTAGGCATCTGCAGCACCGTCTTCTCGCCTATTCAAGTTGGCCACCCTAGCACCCTCGCCACTTCTTCTTTCCGGTTGTTTTCAATTTTTTCTCTCTCTTTTTCTACTTCTACTTCTACTTCTCCTCCTCTTTCTCTCCTTCTCTTGCTAATTCTAGCCTATATGCCTGATACTCGCTCCCCTTCATGCCGTCCCCACCTAGCTCTCTTTTTTCTTCTCCACCTCCCCAAGGAAAACTGCAAGCCCCGCCCACCTCACACCAGCCTGCCGCCTGCACGCTGCTGCCTTTCCACATTGCAACGCTGCGCACTTCTCTCAGCACAGCCAGCACAAGGGTCAGGCAGGCAATGCAAGCCAGCTCTCTCTTC
>NC_092710.1:304095967-304098467 GCF_047496885.1 Scyliorhinus torazame
CCTGCCGACACACTGGCTTGCGGCCACACGGGCCAGCTGGCGGGCCCATCAAAGTGCAGCACGCCAAGGCACACAACCGTGCTGCGTTGCAAAGGCCCGGCAAAGCTGCAGCAGCTGAATGGCCCGACCAAGCCGCCTGCCTGAGTTGAGCCCGCAGGCAAGTGTTGGGAGGAATGGCGAGGACGCAGAGAGCAGCAAAAGGTTGGCCTGCCTCTGGTGTGGAGAGTGCTTGGCGTGAGCAGTCTCTGCTGGCCGCAAAAGCCTACTGCACCTGGTATTCCCAGGCGGTCTCCCATCCAAGTACTAACCAGGCCTGAGTCTGCTTAGCTTCCGAGATCAGACGAGATCGGGCATTTTCAGACTAGTATGGCCGTAGGCATCTGCAGCACCGTCTTCTCGCCTATTCAAGTTGGCCACCCTAGCACCCTCGCCACTTCTTCTTTCCGGTTGTTTTCAATTTTTTCTCTCTCTTTTTCTACTTCTACTTCTACTTCTCCTCCTCTTTCTCTCCTTCTCCTGCTAATTCTAGCCTATATGCCTGATACTCGCTCCCCTTCATGCCGTCCCCACCTAGCTCTCTTTTTTCTTCTCCACCTCCCCAAGGAAAACTGCAAGCCCCGCCCACCTCACACCAGCCTGCCGCCTGCACGCTGCTGCCTTTCCACATTGCAACGCTGCGCACTTCTCTCAGCACAGCCAGCACAAGGGTCAGGCAGGCAATGCAAGCCAGCTCTCTCTTCCTTCGCTTTCCACACCAGCCCCAATGCCACAACTTGCATTCATGCGGCGCCTTCAGGCTAGGAGAGAGAACGTCCTGCCGACACACTGGCTTGCGGCCACACGGGCCAGCTGGCGTGCCCATCAAAGTGCAGCACGCCAAGGCACACAACCGTGCTGCGTTGCAAAGGCCCGGCAAAGCTGCAGCAGCTGAATGGCCCGACCAAGCCGCCTGCCTGAGTTGAGCCCGCAGGCAAGTGTTGGGAGGAATGGCGAGGACGCAGAGAGCAGCAAAAGGTTGGCCTGCCTCTGGTGTGGAGAGTGCTTGGCGTGAGCAGTCACTGCTGGCCGCAAAAGCCTACTGCACCTGGTATTCCCAGGCGGTCTCCCATCCAAGTACTAACCAGGCCTGAGTCTGCTTAGCTTCCGAGATCAGATGAGATCGGGCGTTTTCAGACTAGTATGGCCGTAGGCATCTGCAGCACCGTCTTCTCGCCTATTCAAGCTGGCCACCCTAGCACCCTCGCCACTTCTTCTTTCCGGTTGTTTTCAATTTTTTCTCTCTCTTTTTCTACTTCTACTTCTACTTCTCCTCCTCTTTCTCTCCTTCTCCTGCTAATTCTAGCCTATATGCCTGATACTCGCTCCCCTTCATGCCGTCCCCACCTAGCTCTCTTTTTTCTTCTCCACCTCCCCAAGGAAAACTGCAAGCCCCGCCCACCTCACACCAGCCTGCCGCCTGCACGCTGCTGCCTTTCCACATTGCAACGCTGCGCACTTCTCTCAGCACAGCCAGCACAAGGGTCAGGCAGGCAATGCAAGCCAGCTCTCTCTTCCTTCGCTTTCCACACCAGCCCCAATGCCACAACTTGCATTCATGCGGCGCCTTCAGGCTAGGAGAGAGAACGTCCTGCCGACACACTGGCTTGCGGCCACACGGGCCAGCTGGCGTGCCCATCAAAGTGCAGCACGCCAAGGCACACAACCGTGCTGCGTTGCAAAGGCCCGGCAAAGCTGCAGCAGCTGAATGGCCCGACCAAGCCGCCTGCCTGAGTTGAGCCCGCAGGCAAGTGTTGGGAGGAATGGCGAGGACGCAGAGAGCAGCAAAAGGTTGGCCTGCCTCTGGTGTGGAGAGTGCTTGGCGTGAGCAGTCACTGCTGGCCGCAAAAGCCTACTGCACCTGGTATTCCCAGGCGGTCTCCCATCCAAGTACTAACCAGGCCTGAGTCTGCTTAGCTTCCGAGATCAGACGAGATCGGGCGTTTTCAGACTAGTATGGCCGTAGGCATCTGCAGCACCGTCTTCTCGCCTATTCAAGCTGGCCACCCTAGCACCCTCGCCACTTCTTCTTTCCGGTTGTTTTCAATTTTTTCTCTCTCTTTTTCTACTTCTACTTCTACTTCTCCTCCTCTTTCTCTCCTTCTCCTGCTAATTCTAGCCTATATGCCTGATACTCGCTCCCCTTCATGCCATCCCCACCGAGCTCTCTTTTTTCTTCTCCACCTCCTCAAGGAAAACTGCAAGCCCCGCCTACCTCACACCAGCCTGCCGCCTGCACGCTGCTGCCTTTCCACATTGCAACGCTGCGCACTTCTCTCAGCACAGCCAGCACAAGGGTCAGGCAGGCAATGCAAGCCAGCTCTCTCTTCCTTCGCTTTCCACACCAGCCCCAATGCCACAACTTGCATTCATGCGGCGCCTTCAGGCTAGGAGAACGTCCTGCCGACACACTGGCTTGCGGCCACACGGGCCAGCTGGCGGGCCCATCAAAGTGCAGCACGCC
>NC_092710.1:304100967-304108467 GCF_047496885.1 Scyliorhinus torazame
AGCCGCCTGCCTGAGTTGAGCCCGCAGGCAAGTGTTGGGAGGAATGGCGAGGACGCAGAGAGCAGCAAAAGGTTGGCCTGCCTCTGGTGTGGAGAGTGCTTGGCGTGAGCAGTCACTGCTGGCCGCAAAAGCCTACTGCACCTGGTATTCCCAGGCGGTCTCCCATCCAAGTACTAACCAGGCCTGAGTCTGCTTAGCTTCCGAGATCAGACGAGATCGGGCGTTTTCAGACTAGTATGGCCGTAGGCATCTGCAGCACCGTCTTCTCGCCTATTCAAGCTGGCCACCCTAGCACCCTCGCCACTTCTTCTTTCCGGTTGTTTTCAATTTTTTCTCTCTCTTTTTCTACTTCTACTTCTACTTCTCCTCCTCTTTCTCTCCTTCTCCTGCTAATTCTAGCCTATATGCCTGATACTCGCTCCCCTTCATGCCGTCCCCACCTAGCTCTCTTTTTTCTTCTCCACCTCCTCAAGGAAAACTGCAAGCCCCGCCCACCTCACACCAGCCTGCCGCCTGCACGCTGCTGCCTTTCCACATTGCAACGCTGCGCACTTCTCTCAGCACAGCCAGCACAAGGGTCAGGCAGGCAATGCAAGCCAGCTCTCTCTTCCTTCGCTTTCCACACCAGCCCCAATGCCACAACTTGCATTCATGCGGCGCCTTCAGGCTAGGAGAACGTCCTGCCGACACACTGGCTTGCGGCCACACGGGCCAGCTGGCGGGCCCATCAAAGTGCAGCACGCCAAGGCACCCAACCGTGCTGCGTTGCAAAGGCCCGGCAAAGCTGCAGCAGCTGAATGGCCCGACCAAGCCGCCTGCCTGAGTTGAGCCCGCAGGCAAGTGTTGGGAGGAATGGCGAGGACGCAGAGAGCAGCAAAAGGTTGGCCTGCCTCTGGTGTGGAGAGTGCTTGGCGTGAGCAGTCTCTGCTGGCCGCAAAAGCCTACTGCACCTGGTATTCCCAGGCGGTCTCCCATCCAAGTACTAACCAGGCCTGAGTCTGCTTAGCTTCCGAGATCAGACGAGATCGGGCGTTTTCAGACTAGTATGGCCGTAGGCATCTGCAGCACCGTCTTCTCGCCTATTCAAGTTGGCCACCCTAGCACCCTCGCCACTTCTTCTTTCCGGTTGTTTTCAATTTTTTCTCTCTCATTTTCTACTTCTACTTCTACTTCTCCTCCTCTTTCTCTCCTTCTCCTGCTAATTCTAGCCTATATGCCTGATACTCGCTCCCCTTCATGCCGTCCCCACCTAGCTCTCTTTTTTCTTCTCCACCTCCCCAAGGAAAACTGCAAGCCCCGCCCACCTCACACCAGCCTGCCGCCTGCACGCTGCTGCCTTTCCACATTGCAACGCTGCGCACTTCTCTCAGCACAGCCAGCACAAGGGTCAGGCAGGCAATGCAAGCCAGCTCTCTCTTCCTTCGCTTTCCACACCAGCCCCAATGCCACAACTTGCATTCATGCGGCGCCTTCAGGCTAGGAGAGAGAACGTCCTGCCGACACACTGGCTTGCGGCCACACGGGCCAGCTGGCGTGCCCATCAAAGTGCAGCACGCCAAGGCACACAACCGTGCTGCGTTGCAAAGGCCCGGCAAAGCTGCAGCAGCTGAATGGCCTGACCAAGCCGCCTGCCTGAGTTGAGCCCGCAGGCAAGTGTTGGGAGGAATGGCGAGGACGCAGAGAGCAGCAAAAGGTTGGCCTGCCTCTGGTGTGGAGAGTGCTTGGCGTGAGCAGTCACTGCTGGCCGCAAAAGCCTACTGCACCTGGTATTCCCAGGCGGTCTCCCATCCAAGTACTAACCAGGCCTGAGTCTGCTTAGCTTCCGAGATCAGACGAGATCGGGCGTTTTCAGACTAGTATGGCCGTAGGCATCTGCAGCACCGTCTTCTCGCCTATTCAAGCTGGCCACCCTAGCACCCTCGCCACTTCTTCTTTCCGGTTGTTTTCAATTTTTTCTCTCTCTTTTTCTACTTCTACTTCTACTTCTCCTCCTCTTTCTCTCCTTCTCCTGCTAATTCTAGCCTATATGCCTGATACTCGCTCCCCTTCATGCCATCCCCACCGAGCTCTCTTTTTTCTTCTCCACCTCCTCAAGGAAAACTGCAAGCCCCGCCTACCTCACACCAGCCTGCCGCCTGCACGCTGCTGCCTTTCCACATTGCAACGCTGCGCACTTCTCTCAGCACAGCCAGCACAAGGGTCAGGCAGGCAATGCAAGCCAGCTCTCTCTTCCTTCGCTTTCCACACCAGCCCCAATGCCACAACTTGCATTCATGCGGCGCCTTCAGGCTAGGAGAACGTCCTGCCGACACACTGGCTTGCGGCCACACGGGCCAGCTGGCGGGCCCATCAAAGTGCAGCACGCCAAGGCACCCAACCGTGCTGCGTTGCAAAGGCCCGGCAAAGCTGCAGCAGCTGAATGGCCCGACCAAGCCGCCTGCCTGAGTTGAGCCCGCAGGCAAGTGTTGGGAGGAATGGCGAGGACGCAGAGAGCAGCAAAAGGTTGGCCTGCCTCTGGTGTGGAGAGTGCTTGGCGTGAGCAGTCTCTGCTGGCCGCCAAAGCCTACTGCACCTGGTATTCCCAGGCGGTCTCCCATCCAAGTACTAACCAGGCCTGAGTCTGCTTAGCTTCCGAGATCAGACGAGATCGGGCGTTTTCAGACTAGTATGGCCGTAGGCATCTGCAGCACCGTCTTCTCGCCTATTCAAGTTGGCCACCCTAGCACCCTCGCCACTTCTTCTTTCCGGTTGTTTTCAATTTTTTCTCTCTCTTTTTCTACTTCTACTTCTACTTCTCCTCCTCTTTCTCTCCTTCTCCTGCTAATTCTAGCCTATATGCCTGATACTCGCTCCCCTTCATGCCGTCCCCACCTAGCTCTCTTTTTTCTTCTCCACCTCCCCAAGGAAAACTGCAAGCCCCGCCCACCTCACACCAGCCTGCCGCCTGCACGCTGCTGCCTTTCCACATTGCAACGCTGCGCACTTCTCTCAGCACAGCCAGCACAAGGGTCAGGCAGGCAATGCAAGCCAGCTCTCTCTTCCTTCGCTTTCCACACAAGCCCCAATGCCACAACTTGCATTCATGCGGCGCCTTCAGGCTAGGAGAACGTCCTGCCGACACACTGGCTTGCGGCCACACGGGCCAGCTGGCGGGCCCATCAAAGTGCAGCACGCCAAGGCACCCAGCCGTGCTGCGTTGCAAAGGCCCGGCAAAGCTGCAGCAGCTGAATGGCCCGACCAAGCCGCCTGCCTGAATTGAGCCCGCAGGCAAGTGTTGGGAGGAATGGCGAGGACGCAGAGAGCAGCAAAAGGTTGGCCTGCCTCTGGTGTGGAGAGTGCTTGGCGTGAGCAGTCTCTGCTGGCCGCAAAAGCCTACTGCACCTGGTATTCCCAGGCGGTCTCCCATCCAAGTACTAACCAGGTCTGAGTCTGCTTAGCTTCCGAGATCAGACGAGATCGGGCATTTTCAGACTAGTATGGCCGTAGGCATCTGCAGCACCGTCTTCTCGCCTATTCAAGTTGGCCACCCTAGCACCCTCGCCACTTCTTCTTTCCGGTTGTTTTCAATTTTTTCTCTCTCTTTTTCTACTTCTACTTCTACTTCTCCTCCTCTTTCTCTCCTTCTCCTGCTAATTCTAGCCTATATGCCTGATACTCGCTCCCCTTCATGCCGTCCCCACCTAGCTCTCTTTTTTCTTCTCCACCTCCCCAAGGAAAACTGCAAGCCCCGCCCACCTCACACCAGCCTGCCGCCTGCACGCTGCTGCCTTTCCACATTGCAACGCTGCGCACTTCTCTCAGCACAGCCAGCACAAGGGTCAGGCAGGCAATGCAAGCCAGCTCTCTCTTCCTTCGCTTTCCACACCAGCCCCAATGCCACAACTTGCATTCATGCGGCGCCTTCAGGCTAGGAGAGAGAACGTCCTGCCGACACACTGGCTTGCGGCCACACGGGCCAGCTGGCGTGCCCATCAAAGTGCAGCACGCCAAGGCACACAACCGTGCTGCGTTGCAAAGGCCCGGCAAAGCTGCAGCAGCTGAATGGCCCGACCAAGCCGCCTGCCTGAGTTGAGCCCGCAGGCAAGTGTTGGGAGGAATGGCGAGGACGCAGAGAGCAGCAAAAGGTTGGCCTGCCTCTGGTGTGGAGAGTGCTTGGCGTGAGCAGTCACTGCTGGCCGCAAAAGCCTACTGCACCTGGTATTCCAAGGCGGTCTCCCATCCAAGTACTAACCAGGCCTGAGTCTGCTTAGCTTCCGAGATCAGACGAGATCGGGCGTTTTCAGACTAGTATGGCCGTAGGCATCTGCAGCACCGTCTTCTCGCCTATTCAAGCTGGCCACCCTAGCACCCTCGCCACTTCTTCTTTCCGGTTGTTTTCAATTTTTTCTCTCTCTTTTTCTACTTCTACTTCTACTTCTCCTCCTCTTTCTCTCCTTCTCCTGCTAATTCTAGCCTATATGCCTGATACTCGCTCCCCTTCATGCCGTCCCCACCTAGCTCTCTTTTTTCTTCTCCACCTCCCCAAGGAAAACTGCAAGCCCCGCCCACCTCACACCAGCCTGCCGCCTGCACGCTGCTGCCTTTCCACATTGCAACGCTGCGCACTTCTCTCAGCACAGCCAGCACAAGGGTCAGGCAGGCAATGCAAGCCAGCTCTCTCTTCCTTCGCTTTCCACACCAGCCCCAATGCCACAACTTGCATTCATGCGGCGCCTTCAGGCTAGGAGAGAGAACGTCCTGCCGACACACTGGCTTGCGGCCACACGGGCCAGCTGGCGTGCCCATCAAAGTGCAGCACGCCAAGGCACACAACCGTGCTGCGTTGCAAAGGCCCGGCAAAGCTGCAGCAGCTGAATGGCCCGACCAAGCCGCCTGCCTGAGTTGAGCCCGCAGGCAAGTGTTGGGAGGAATGGCGAGGACGCAGAGAGCAGCAAAAGGTTGGCCTGCCTCTGGTGTGGAGAGTGCTTGGCGTGAGCAGTCACTGCTGGCCGCAAAAGCCTACTGCACCTGGTATTCCCAGGCGGTCTCCCATCCAAGTACTAACCAGGCCTGAGTCTGCTTAGCTTCCGAGATCAGACGAGATCGGGCGTTTTCATACTAGTATGGCCGTAGGCATCTGCAGCACCGTCTTCTCGCCTATTCAAGCTGGCCACCCTAGCACCCTCGCCACTTCTTCTTTCCGGTTGTTTTCAATTTTTTCTCTCTCTTTTTCTACTTCTACTTCTACTTCTCCTCCTCTTTCTCTCCTTCTCCTGCTAATTCTAGCCTATATGCCTGATACTCGCTCCCCTTCATGCCGTCCCCACCTAGCTCTCTTTTTTCTTCTCCACCTCCCCAAGGAAAACTGCAAGCCCCGCCCACCTCACACCAGCCTGCCGCCTGCACGCTGCTGCCTTTCCACATTGCAACGCTGCGCACTTCTCTCAGCACAGCCAGCACAAGGGTCAGGCAGGCAATGCAAGCCAGCTCTCTCTTCCTTCGCTTTCCACACCAGCCCCAATGCCACAACTTGCATTCATGCGGCGCCTTCAGGCTAGGAGAACGTCCTGCCGACACACTGGCTTGCGGCCACACGGGCCAGCTGGCGGGCCCATCAAAGTGCAGCACGCCAAGGCACACAACCGTGCTGCGTTGCAAAGGCCCGGCAAAGCTGCAGCAGCTGAATGGCCCGACCAAGCCGCCTGCCTGAGTTGAGCCCGCAGGCAAGTGTTGGGAGGAATGGCGAGGACGCAGAGAGCAGCAAAAGGTTGGCCTGCCTCTGGTGTGGAGAGTGCTTGGCGTGAGCAGTCTCTGCTGGCCGCAAAAGCCTACTGCACTTGGTATTCCCAGGCGGTCTCCCATCCAAGTACTAACCAGGCCTGAGTCTGCTTAGCTTCCGAGATCAGACGAGATCGGGCGTTTTCAGACTAGTATGGCCGTAGGCATCTGCAGCACCGTCTTCTCGCCTATTCAAGCTGGCCACCCTAGCACCCTCGCCACTTCTTCTTTCCGGTTGTTTTCAATTTTCTCTCTCTCTTTTTCTACTTCTACTTCTACTTCTCCTCCTCTTTCTCTCCTTCTCCTGCTAATTCTAGCCTATATGCCTGATACTCGCTCCCCTTCATGCCGTCCCCACCTAGCTCTCTTTTTTCTTCTCCACCTCTCCAAGGAAAACTGCAAGCCCCGCCCACCTCACACCAGCCTGCCGCCTGCACGCTGCTGCCTTTCCACATTGCAACGCTGCGCACTTCTCTCAGCACAGCCAGCACAAGGGTCAGGCAGGCAATGCAAGCCAGCTCTCTCTTCCTTCGCTTTCCACACCAGCCCCAATGCCACAACTTGCATTCATGCGGCGCCTTCAGGCTAGGAGAGAGAACGTCCTGCCGACACACTGGCTTGCGGCCACACGGGCCAGCTGGCGTGCCCATCAAAGTGCAGCACGCCAAGGCACACAACCGTGCTGCGTTGCAAAGGCCCGGCAAAGCTGCAGCAGCTGAATGGCCCGACCAAGCCGCCTGCCTGAGTTGAGCCCGCAGGCAAGTGTTGGGAGGAATGGCGAGGACGCAGAGAGCAGCAAAAGGTTGGCCTGCCTCTGGTGTGGAGAGTGCTTGGCGTGAGCAGTCTCTGCTGGCCGCAAAAGCCTACTGCACCTGGTATTCCCAGGCGGTCTCCCATCCAAGTACTAACCAGGCCTGAGTCTGCTTAGCTTCCGAGATCAGACGAGATCGGGCGTTTTCAGACTAGTATGGCCGTAGGCATCTGCAGCACCGTCTTCTCGCCTATTCAAGCTGGCCACCCTAGCACCCTCGCCACTTCTTCTTTCCGGTTGTTTTCAATTTTTTCTCTCTCTTTTTCTACTTCTACTTCTACTTCTCCTCCTCTTTCTCTCCTTCTCCTGCTAATTCTAGCCTATATGCCTGATACTCGCTCCCCTTCATGCCATCCCCACCGAGCTCTCTTTTTTCTTCTCCACCTCCTCAAGGAAAACTGCAAGCCCCGCCTACCTCACACCAGCCTGCCGCCTGCACGCTGCTGCCTTTCCACATTGCAACGCTGCGCACTTCTCTCAGCACAGCCAGCACAAGGGTCAGGCAGGCAATGCAAGCCAGCTCTCTCTTCCTTCGCTTTCCACACCAGCCCCAATGCCACAACTTGCATTCATGCGGCGCCTTCAGGCTAGGAGAACGTCCTGCCGACACACTGGCTTGCGGCCACACGGGCCAGCTGGCGGGCCCATCAAAGTGCAGCACGCCAAGGCACCCAACCGTGCTGCGTTGCAAAGGCCCGGCAAAGCTGCAGCAGCTGAATGGCCCGACCAAGCCGCCTGCCTGAGTTGAGCCCGCAGGCAAGTGTTGGGAGGAATGGCGAGGACGCAGAGAGCAGCAAAAGGTTGGCCTGCCTCTGGTGTGGAGAGTGCTTGGCGTGAGCAGTCTCTGCTGGCCGCAAAAGCCTACTGCACCTGGTATTCCCAGGCGGTCTCCCATCCAAGTACTAACCAGGCCTGAGTCTGCTTAGCTTCCG
>NC_092710.1:304113467-304115967 GCF_047496885.1 Scyliorhinus torazame
TTTCTCTCTCTTTTTCTACTTCTACTTCTACTTCTCCTCCTCTTTCTCTCCTTCTCCTGCTAATTCTAGCCTATATGCCTGATACTCGCTCCCCTTCATGCCGTCCCCACCTAGCTCTCTTTTTTCTTCTCCACCTCCCCAAGGAAAACTGCAAGCCCCGCCCACCTCACACCAGCCTGCCGCCTGCACGCTGCTGCCTTTCCACATTGCAACGCTGCGCACTTCTCTCAGCACAGCCAGCACAAGGGTCAGGCAGGCAATGCAAGCCAGCTCTCTCTTCCTTCGCTTTCCACACCAGCCCCAATGCCACAACTTGCATTCATGCGGCGCCTTCAGGCTAGGAGAGAGAACGTCCTGCCGACACACTGGCTTGCGGCCACACGGGCCAGCTGGCGTGCCCATCAAAGTGCAGCACGCCAAGGCACACAACCGTGCTGCGTTGCAAAGGCCCGGCAAAGCTGCAGCAGCTGAATGGCCCGACCAAGCCGCCTGCCTGAGTTGAGCCCGCAGGCAAGTGTTGGGAGGAATGGCGAGGACGCAGAGAGCAGCAAAAGGTTGGCCTGCCTCTGGTGTGGAGAGTGCTTGGCGTGAGCAGTCACTGCTGGCCGCAAAAGCCTACTGCACCTGGTATTCCCAGGCGGTCTCCCATCCAAGTACTAACCAGGCCTGAGTCTGCTTAGCTTCCGAGATCAGACGAGATCGGGCGTTTTCAGACTAGTATGGCCGTAGGCATCTGCAGCACCGTCTTCTCGCCTATTCAAGCTGGCCACCCTAGCACCCTCGCCACTTCTTCTTTCCGGTTGTTTTCAATTTTTTCTCTCTCTTTTTCTACTTCTACTTCTACTTCTCCTCCTCTTTCTCTCCTTCTCCTGCTAATTCTAGCCTATATGCCTGATACTCGCTCCCGTTCATGCCGTCCCCACCTAGCTCTCTTTTTTCTTCTCCACCTCCCCAAGGAAAACTGCAAGCCCCGCCCACCTCACACCAGCCTGCCGCCTGCACGCTGCTGCCTTTCCACATTGCAACGCTGCGCACTTCTCTCAGCACAGCCAGCACAAGGGTCAGGCAGGCAATGCAAGCCAGCTCTCTCTTCCTTCGCTTTCCACACCAGCCCCAATGCCACAACTTGCATTCATGCGGCGCCTTCAGGCTAGGAGAACGTCCTGCCGACACACTGGCTTGCGGCCACACGGGCCAGCTGGCGGGCCCATCAAAGTGCAGCACGCCAAGGCACCCAACCGTGCTGCGTTGCAAAGGCCCGGCAAAGCTGCAGCAGCTGAATGGCCCGACCAAGCCGCCTGCCTGAGTTGAGCCCGCAGGCAAGTGTTGGGAGGAATGGCGAGGACGCAGAGAGCAGCAAAAGGTTGGCCTGCCTCTGGTGTGGAGAGTGCTTGGCGTGAGCAGTCTCTGCTGGCCGCAAAAGCCTACTGCACCTGGTATTCCCAGGCGGTCTCCCATCCAAGTACTAACCAGGCCTGAGTCTGCTTAGCTTCCGAGATCAGACGAGATCGGGCGTTTTCAGACTAGTATGGCCGTAGGCATCTGCAGCACCGTCTTCTCGCCTATTCAAGTTGGCCACCCTAGCACCCTCGCCACTTCTTCTTTCCGGTTGTTTTCAATTTTTTCTCTCTCTTTTTCTACTTCTACTTCTACTTCTCCTCCTCTTTCTCTCCTTCTCCTGCTAATTCTAGCCTATATGCCTGATACTCGCTCCCCTTCATGCCGTCCCCACCTAGCTCTCTTTTTTCTTCTCCACCTCCCCAAGGAAAACTGCAAGCCCCGCCCACCTCACACCAGCCTGCCGCCTGCACGCTGCTGCCTTTCCACATTGCAACGCTGCGCACTTCTCTCAGCACAGCCAGCACAAGGGTCAGGCAGGCAATGCAAGCCAGCTCTCTCTTCCTTCGCTTTCCACACCAGCCCTAATGCCACAACTTGCATTCATGCGGCGCCTTCAGGCTAGGAGAGAGAACGTCCTGCCGACACACTGGCTTGCGGCCACACGGGCCAGCTGGCGTGCCCATCAAAGTGCAGCACGCCAAGGCACACAACCGTGCTGCGTTGCAAAGGCCCGGCAAAGCTGCAGCAGCTGAATGGCCCGACCAAGCCGCCTGCCTGAGTTGAGCCCGCAGGCAAGTGTTGGGAGGAATGGCGAGGACGCAGAGAGCAGCAAAAGGTTGGCCTGCCTCTGGTGTGGAGAGTGCTTGGCGTGAGCAGTCTCTGCTGGCCGCAAAAGCCTACTGCACCTGGTATTCCCAGGCGGTCTCCCATCCAAGTACTAACCAGGCCTGAGTCTGCTTAGCTTCAGAGATCAGACGAGATCGGGCGTTTTCAGACTAGTAAGGCCGTAGGCATCTGCAGCACCGTCTTCTCGCCTATTCAAGCTGGCCACCCTAGCACCCTCGCCACTTCTTCTTTCCGGTTGTTTTCAATTTTTTCTCTCTCTTTTTCTACTTCTACTTCTACTTCTCCTCCTCTTTCTCTCCTTCTCCTGCTAATT
>NC_092710.1:304138467-304165967 GCF_047496885.1 Scyliorhinus torazame
GTCTCCCATCCAAGTACTAACCAGGCCTGAGTCTGCTTAGCTTCCGAGATCAGACGAGATCGGGCGTTTTCAGACTAGTATGGCCGTAGGCATCTGCAGCACCGTCTTCTCGCCTATTCAAGCTGGCCACCCTAGCACCCTCGCCACTTCTTCTTTCCGGTTGTTTTCAATTTTTTCTCTCTCTTTTTCTACTTCTACTTCTACTTCTCCTCCTCTTTCTCTCCTTCTCCTGCTAATTCTAGCCTATATGCCTGATACTCGCTCCCCTTCATGCCGTCCCCACCTAGCTCTCTTTTTTCTTCTCCACCTCCCCAAGGAAAACTGCAAGCCCCGCCCACCTCACACCAGCCTGCCGCCTGCACGCTGCTGCCTTTCCACATTGCAACGCTGCGCACTTCTCTCAGCACAGCCAGCACAAGGGTCAGGCAGGCAATGCAAGCCAGCTCTCTCTTCCTTCGCTTTCCACACCAGCCCCAATGCCACAACTTGCATTCATGCGGCGCCTTCAGGCTAGGAGAACGTCCTGCCGACACACTGGCTTGCGGCCACACGGGCCAGCTGGCGGGCCCATCAAAGTGCAGCACGCCAAGGCACCCAACCGTGCTGCGTTGCAAAGGCCCGGCAAAGCTGCAGCAGCTGAATGGCCCGACCAAGCCGCCTGCCTGAGTTGAGCCCGCAGGCAAGTGTTGGGAGGAATGGCGAGGACGCAGAGAGCAGCAAAAGGTTGGCCTGCCTCTGGTGTGGAGAGTGCTTGGCGTGAGCAGTCTCTGCTGGCCGCAAAAGCCTACTGCACCTGGTATTCCCAGGCGGTCTCCCATCCAAGTACTAACCAGGCCTGAGTCTGCTTAGCTTCCGAGATCAGACGAGATCGGGCGTTTTCAGACTAGTATGGCCGTAGGCATTTGCAGCACCGTCTTCTCGCCTATTCAAGCTGGCCACCCTAGCACCCTCGCCACTTCTTCTTTCCGGTTGTTTTCAATTTTTTCTCTCTCTTTTTCTACTTCTACTTCTACTTCTCCTCCTCTTTCTCTCCTTCTCCTGCTAATTCTAGCCTATATGCCTGATACTCGCTCCCCTTCATGCCATCCCCACCGAGCTCTCTTTTTTCTTCTCCACCTCCTCAAGGAAAACTGCAAGCCCCGCCTACCTCACACCAGCCTGCCGCCTGCACGCTGCTGCCTTTCCACATTGCAACGCTGCGCACTTCTCTCAGCACAGCCAGCACAAGGGTCAGGCAGGCAATGCAAGCCAGCTCTCTCTTCCTTCGCTTTCCACACCAGCCCCAATGCCACAACTTGCATTCATGCGGCGCCTTCAGGCTAGGAGAGAGAACGTCCTGCCGACACACTGGCTTGCGGCCACACGGGCCAGCTGGCGTGCCCATCAAAGTGCAGCACGCCAAGGCACACAACCGTGCTGCGTTGCAAAGGCCCGGCAAAGCTGCAGCAGCTGAATGGCCCGACCAAGCCGCCTGCCTGAGTTGAGCCCGCAGGCAAGTGTTGGGAGGAATGGCGAGGACGCAGAGAGCAGCAAAAGGTTGGCCTGCCTCTGGTGTGGAGAGTGCTTGGCGTGAGCAGTCACTGCTGGTCGCAAAAGCCTACTGCACCTGGTATTCCCAGGCGGTCTCCCATCCAAGTACTAACCAGGCCTGAGTCTGCTTAGCTTCCGAGATCAGACGAGATCGGGCGTTTTCAGACTAGTATGGCCGTAGGCATCTGCAGCACCGTCTTCTCGCCTATTCAAGCTGGCCACCCTAGCACCCTCGCCACTTCTTCTTTCCGGTTGTTTTCAATTTTTTCTCTCTCTTTTTCTACTTCTACTTCTACTTCTCCTCCTCTTTCTCTCCTTCTCCTGCTAATTCTAGCCTATATGCCTGATACTCGCTCCCCTTCATGCCGTCCCCACCTAGCTCTCTTTTTTCTTCTCCACCTCCCCAAGGAAAACTGCAAGCCCCGCCCACCTCACACCAGCCTGCCGCCTGCACGCTGCTGCCTTTCCACATTGCAACGCTGCGCACTTCTCTCAGCACAGCCAGCACAAGGGTCAGGCAGGCAATGCAAGCCAGCTCTCTCTTCCTTCGCTTTCCACACCAGCCCCAATGCCACAACTTGCATTCATGCGGCGCCTTCAGGCTAGGAGAACGTCCTGCCGACACACTGGCTTGCGGCCACACGGGCCAGCTGGCGGGCCCATCAAAGTGCAGCACGCCAAGGCACCCAACCGTGCTGCGTTGCAAAGGCCCGGCAAAGCTGCAGCAGCTGAATGGCCCGACCAAGCCGCCTGCCTGAGTTGAGCCCGCAGGCAAGTGTTGGGAGGAATGGCGAGGACGCAGAGAGCAGCAAAAGGTTGGCCTGCCTCTGGTGTGGAGAGTGCTTGGCGTGAGCAGTCTCTGCTGGCCGCAAAAGCCTACTGCACCTGGTATTCCCAGGCGGTCTCCCATCCAAGTACTAACCAGGCCTGAGTCTGCTTAGCTTCCGAGATCAGACGTTTTCAGACTAGTATGGCCGTAGGCATCTGCAGCACCGTCTTCTCGCCTATTCAAGCTGGCCACCCTAGCACCCTCGCCACTTCTTCTTTCCGGTTGTTTTCAATTTTTTCTCTCTCTTTTTCTACTTCTACTTCTACTTCTCCTCCTCTTTCTCTCCTTCTCCTGCTAATTCTAGCCTATATGCCTGATACTCGCTCCCCTTCATGCCATCCCCACCGAGCTCTCTTTTTTCTTCTCCACCTCCTCAAGGAAAACTGCAAGCCCCGCCTACCTCACACCAGCCTGCCGCCTGCACGCTGCTGCCTTTCCACATTGCAACGCTGCGCACTTCTCTCAGCACAGCCAGCACAAGGGTCAGGCAGGCAATGCAAGCCAGCTCTCTCTTCCTTCGCTTTCCACACCAGCCCCAATGCCACAACTTGCATTCATGCGGCGCCTTCAGGCTAGGAGAGAGAACGTCCTGCCGACACACTGGCTTGCGGCCACACGGGCCAGCTGGCGTGCCCATCAAAGTGCAGCACGCCAAGGCACACAACCGTGCTGCGTTGCAAAGGCCCGGCAAAGCTGCAGCAGCTGAATGGCCCGACCAAGCCGCCTGCCTGAGTTGAGCCCGCAGGCAAGTGTTGGGAGGAATGGCGAGGACGCAGAGAGCAGCAAAAGGTTGGCCTGCCTCTGGTGTGGAGAGTGCTTGGCGTGAGCAGTCACTGCTGGCCGCAAAAGCCTACTGCACCTGGTATTCCCAGGCGGTCTCCCATCCAAGTACTAACCAGGCCTGAGTCTGCTTAGCTTCCGAGATCAGACGAGATCGGGCGTTTTCAGACTAGTATGGCCGTAGGCATCTGCAGCACCGTCTTCTCGCCTATTCAAGCTGGCCACCCTAGCACCCTCGCCACTTCTTCTTTCCGGTTGTTTTCAATTTTTTCTCTCTCTTTTTCTACTTCTACTTCTACTTCTCCTCCTCTTTCTCTCCTTCTCCTGCTAATTCTAGCCTATATGCCTGATACTCGCTCCCCTTCATGCCGTCCCCACCTAGCTCTCTTTTTTCTTCTCCACCTCCCCAAGGAAAACTGCAAGCCCCGCCCACCTCACACCAGCCTGCCGCCTGCACGCTGCTGCCTTTCCACATTGCAACGCTGCGCACTTCTCTCAGCACAGCCAGCACAAGGGTCAGGCAGGCAATGCAAGCCAGCTCTCTCTTCCTTCGCTTTCCACACCAGCCCCAATGCCACAACTTGCATTCATGCGGCGCCTTCAGGCTAGGAGAACGTCCTGCCGACACACTGGCTTGCGGCCACACGGGCCAGCTGGCGGGCCCATCAAAGTGCAGCACGCCAAGGCACCCAACCGTGCTGCGTTGCAAAGGCCCGGCAAAGCTGCAGCAGCTGAATGGCCCGACCAAGCCGCCTGCCTGAGTTGAGCCCGCAGGCAAGTGTTGGGAGGAATGGCGAGGACGCAGAGAGCAGCAAAAGGTTGGCCTGCCTCTGGTGTGGAGAGTGCTTGGCGTGAGCAGTCTCTGCTGGCCGCAAAAGCCTACTGCACCTGGTATTCCCAGGCGGTCTCCCATCCAAGTACTAACCAGGCCTGAGTCTGCTTAGCTTCCGAGATCAGACGTTTTCAGACTAGTATGGCCGTAGGCATCTGCAGCACCGTCTTCTCGCCTATTCAAGCTGGCCACCCTAGCACCCTCGCCACTTCTTCTTTCCGGTTGTTTTCAATTTTTTCTCTCTCTTTTTCTACTTCTACTTCTACTTCTCCTCCTCTTTCCCTCCTTCTCCTGCTAATTCTAGCCTATATGCCTGATACTCGCTCCCCTTCATGCCATCCCCACCGAGCTCTCTTTTTTCTTCTCCACCTCCTCAAGGAAAACTGCAAGCCCCGCCTACCTCACACCAGCCTGCCGCCTGCACGCTGCTGCCTTTCCACATTGCAACGCTGCGCACTTCTCTCAGCACAGCCAGCACAAGGGTCAGGCAGGCAATGCAAGCCAGCTCTCTCTTCCTTCGCTTTCCACACCAGCCCCAATGCCACAACTTGCATTCATGCGGCGCCTTCAGGCTAGGAGAGAGAACGTCCTGCCGACACACTGGCTTGCGGCCACACGGGCCAGCTGGCGTGCCCATCAAAGTGCAGCACGCCAAGGCACACAACCGTGCTGCGTTGCAAAGGCCCGGCAAAGCTGCAGCAGCTGAATGGCCCGACCAAGCCGCCTGCCTGAGTTGAGCCCGCAGGCAAGTGTTGGGAGGAATGGCGAGGACGCAGAGAGCAGCAAAAGGTTGGCCTGCCTCTGGTGTGGAGAGTGCTTGGCGTGAGCAGTCACTGCTGGCCGCAAAAGCCTACTGCACCTGGTATTCCCAGGCGGTCTCCCATCCAAGTACTAACCAGGCCTGAGTCTGCTTAGCTTCCGAGATCAGACGAGATCGGGCGTTTTCAGACTAGTATGGCCGTAGGCATCTGCAGCACCGTCTTCTCGCCTATTCAAGCTGGCCACCCTAGCACCCTCGCCACTTCTTCTTTCCGGTTGTTTTCAATTTTTTCTCTCTCTTTTTCTACTTCTACTTCTACTTCTCCTCCTCTTTCTCTCCTTCTCCTGCTAATTCTAGCCTATATGCCTGATACTCGCTCCCCTTCATGCCGTCCCCACCTAGCTCTCTTTTTTCTTCTCCACCTCCCCAAGGAAAACTGCAAGCCCCGCCCACCTCACACCAGCCTGCCGCCTGCACGCTGCTGCCTTTCCACATTGCAACGCTGCGCACTTCTCTCAGCACAGCCAGCACAAGGGTCAGGCAGGCAATGCAAGCCAGCTCTCTCTTCCTTCGCTTTCCACACCAGCCCCAATGCCACAACTTGCATTCATGCGGCGCCTTCAGGCTAGGAGAACGTCCTGCCGACACACTGGCTTGCGGCCACACGGGCCAGCTGGCGGGCCCATCAAAGTGCAGCACGCCAAGGCACCCAACCGTGCTGCGTTGCAAAGGCCCGGCAAAGCTGCAGCAGCTGAATGGCCCGACCAAGCCGCCTGCCTGAGTTGAGCCCGCAGGCAAGTGTTGGGAGGAATGGCGAGGACGCAGAGAGCAGCAAAAGGTTGGCCTGCCTCTGGTGTGGAGAGTGCTTGGCGTGAGCAGTCTCTGCTGGCCGCAAAAGCCTACTGCACCTGGTATTCCCAGGCGGTCTCCCATCCAAGTACTAACCAGGCCTGAGTCTGCTTAGCTTCCGAGATCAGACAAGATCGGGCGTTTTCAGACTAGTATGGCCATAGGCATCTGCAGCACCGTCTTCTCGCCTATTCAAGCTGGCCACCCTAGCACCCTCGCCACTTCTTCTTTCCGGTTGTTTTCAATTTTTTCTCTCTCTTTTTCTACTTCTACTTCTACTTCTCCTCCTCTTTCTCTCCTTCTCCTGCTAATTCTAGCCTATATGCCTGATACTCGCTCCCCTTCATGCCATCCCCACCGAGCTCTCTTTTTTCTTCTCCACCTCCTCAAGGAAAACTGCAAGCCCCGCCTACCTCACACCAGCCTGCCGCCTGCACGCTGCTGCCTTTCCACATTGCAACGCTGCGCACTTCTCTCAGCACAGCCAGCACAAGGGTCAGGCAGGCAATGCAAGCCAGCTCTCTCTTCCTTCGCTTTCCACACCAGCCCCAATGCCACAACTTGCATTCATGCGGCGCCTTCAGGCTAGGAGAGAGAACGTCCTGCCGACACACTGGCTTGCGGCCACACGGGCCAGCTGGCGTGCCCATCAAAGTGCAGCACGCCAAGGCACACAACCGTGCTGCGTTGCAAAGGCCCGGCAAAGCTGCAGCAGCTGAATGGCCCGACCAAGCCGCCTGCCTGAGTTGAGCCCGCAGGCAAGTGTTGGGAGGAATGGCGAGGACGCAGAGAGCAGCAAAAGGTTGGCCTGCCTCTGGTGTGGAGAGTGCTTGGCGTGAGCAGTCACTGCTGGCCGCAAAAGCCTACTGCACCTGGTATTCCCAGGCGGTCTCCCATCCAAGTACTAACCAGGCCTGAGTCTGCTTAGCTTCCGAGATCAGACGAGATCGGGCGTTTTCAGACTAGTATGGCCGTAGGCATCTGCAGCACCGTCTTCTCGCCTATTCAAGCTGGCCACCCTAGCACCCTCACCACTTCTTCTTTCCGGTTGTTTTCAATTTTTTCTCTCTCTTTTTCTACTTCTACTTCTACTTCTCCTCCTCTTTCTCTCCTTCTCCTGCTAATTCTAGCCTATATGCCTGATACTCGCTCCCCTTCATGCCGTCCCCACCTAGCTCTCTTTTTTCTTCTCCACCTCCCCAAGGAAAACTGCAAGCCCCGCCCACCTCACACCAGCCTGCCGCCTGCACGCTGCTGCCTTTCCACATTGCAACGCTGCGCACTTCTCTCAGCACAGCCAGCACAAGGGTCAGGCAGGCAATGCAAGCCAGCTCTCTCTTCCTTCGCTTTCCACACCAGCCCCAATGCCACAACTTGCATTCATGCGGCGCCTTCAGGCTAGGAGAACGTCCTGCCGACACACTGGCTTGCGGCCACACGGGCCAGCTGGCGGGCCCATCAAAGTGCAGCACGCCAAGGCACCCAACCGTGCTGCGTTGCAAAGGCCCGGCAAAGCTGCAGCAGCTGAATGGCCCGACCAAGCCGCCTGCCTGAGTTGAGCCCGCAGGCAAGTGTTGGGAGGAATGGCGAGGACGCAGAGAGCAGCAAAAGGTTGGCCTGCCTCTGGTGTGGAGAGTGCTTGGCGTGAGCAGTCTCTGCTGGCCGCAAAAGCCTACTGCACCTGGTATTCCCAGGCGGTCTCCCATCCAAGTACTAACCAGGCCTGAGTCTGCTTAGCTTCCGAGATCAGACGTTTTCAGACTAGTATGGCCGTAGGCATCTGCAGCACCGTCTTCTCGCCTATTCAAGCTGGCCACCCTAGCACCCTCGCCACTTCTTCTTTCCGGTTGTTTTCAATTTTTTCTCTCTCTTTTTCTACTTCTACTTCTACTTCTCCTCCTCTTTCCCTCCTTCTCCTGCTAATTCTAGCCTATATGCCTGATACTCGCTCCCCTTCATGCCATCCCCACCGAGCTCTCTTTTTTCTTCTCCACCTCCTCAAGGAAAACTGCAAGCCCCGCCTACCTCACACCAGCCTGCCGCCTGCACGCTGCTGCCTTTCCACATTGCAACGCTGCGCACTTCTCTCAGCACAGCCAGCACAAGGGTCAGGCAGGCAATGCAAGCCAGCTCTCTCTTCCTTCGCTTTCCACACCAGCCCCAATGCCACAACTTGCATTCATGCGGCGCCTTCAGGCTAGGAGAGAGAACGTCCTGCCGACACACTGGCTTGCGGCCACACGGGCCAGCTGGCGTGCCCATCAAAGTGCAGCACGCCAAGGCACACAACCGTGCTGCGTTGCAAAGGCCCGGCAAAGCTGCAGCAGCTGAATGGCCCGACCAAGCCGCCTGCCTGAGTTGAGCCCGCAGGCAAGTGTTGGGAGGAATGGCGAGGACGCAGAGAGCAGCAA
Organism: Scyliorhinus torazame; assembly: GCF_047496885.1. Classification (NCBI taxonomy): domain Eukaryota; kingdom Metazoa; phylum Chordata; class Chondrichthyes; order Carcharhiniformes; family Scyliorhinidae; genus Scyliorhinus; species Scyliorhinus torazame. The sequence continues at coordinate 304,146,459 of NC_092710.1, forward strand.
AAGGTTGGCCTGCCTCTGGTGTGGAGAGTGCTTGGCGTGAGCAGTCACTGCTGGCCGCAAAAGCCTACTGCACCTGGTATTCCCAGGCGGTCTCCCATCCAAGTACTAACCAGGCCTGAGTCTGCTTAGCTTCCGAGATCAGACGAGATCGGGCGTTTTCAGACTAGTATGGCCGTAGGCATCTGCAGCACCGTCTTCTCGCCTATTCAAGCTGGCCACCCTAGCACCCTCACCACTTCTTCTTTCCGGTTGTTTTCAATTTTTTCTCTCTCTTTTTCTACTTCTACTTCTACTTCTCCTCCTCTTTCTCTCCTTCTCCTGCTAATTCTAGCCTATATGCCTGATACTCGCTCCCCTTCATGCCGTCCCCACCTAGCTCTCTTTTTTCTTCTCCACCTCCCCAAGGAAAACTGCAAGCCCCGCCCACCTCACACCAGCCTGTAGCCTGCACGCTGCTGCCTTTCCACATTGCAACGCTGCGCACTTCTCTCAGCACAGCCAGCACAAGGGTCAGGCAGGCAATGCAAGCCAGCTCTCTCTTCCTTCGCTTTCCACACCAGCCCCAATGCCACAACTTGCATTCATGCGGCGCCTTCAGGCTAGGAGAACGTCCTGCCGACACACTGGCTTGCGGCCACACGGGCCAGCTGGCGGGCCCATCAAAGTGCAGCACGCCAAGGCACCCAACCGTGCTGCGTTGCAAAGGCCCGGCAAAGCTGCAGCAGCTGAATGGCCCGACCAAGCCGCCTGCCTGAGTTGAGCCCGCAGGCAAGTGTTGGGAGGAATGGCGAGGACGCAGAGAGCAGCAAAAGGTTGGCCTGCCTCTGGTGTGGAGAGTGCTTGGCGTGAGCAGTCTCTGCTGGCCGCAAAAGCCTACTGCACCTGGTATTCCCAGGCGGTCTCCCATCCAAGTACTAACCAGGCCTGAGTCTGCTTAGCTTCCGAGATCAGACGAGATCGGGCGTTTTCAGACTAGTATGGCCGTAGGCATCTGCAGCACCGTCTTCTCGCCTATTCAAGCTGGCCACCCTAGCACCCTCGCCACTTCTTCTTTCCGGTTGTTTTCAATTTTTTCTCTCTCTTTTTCTACTTCTACTTCTACTTCTCCTCCTCTTTCTCTCCTTCTCCTGCTAATTCTAGCCTATATGCCTGATACTCGCTCCCCTTCATGCCATCCCCACCGAGCTCTCTTTTTTCTTCTCCACCTCCTCAAGGAAAACTGCAAGCCCCGCCTACCTCACACCAGCCTGCCGCCTGCACGCTGCTGCCTTTCCACATTGCAACGCTGCGCACTTCTCTCAGCACAGCCAGCACAAGGGTCAGGCAGGCAATGCAAGCCAGCTCTCTCTTCCTTCGCTTTCCACACCAGCCCCAATGCCACAACTTGCATTCATGCGGCGCCTTCAGGCTAGGAGAGAGAACGTCCTGCCGACACACTGGCTTGCGGCCACACGGGCCAGCTGGCGTGCCCATCAAAGTGCAGCACGCCAAGGCACACAACCGTGCTGCGTTGCAAAGGCCCGGCAAAGCTGCAGCAGCTGAATGGCCCGACCAAGCCGCCTGCCTGAGTTGAGCCCGCAGGCAAGTGTTGGGAGGAATGGCGAGGACGCAGAGAGCAGCAAAAGGTTGGCCTGCCTCTGGTGTGGAGAGTGCTTGGCGTGAGCAGTCACTGCTGGCCGCAAAAGCCTACTGCACCTGGTATTCCCAGGCGGTCTCCCATCCAAGTACTAACCAGGCCTGAGTCTGCTTAGCTTCCGAGATCAGGCGTTTTCAGACTAGTATGGCCGTAGGCATCTGCAGCACCGTCTTCTCGCCTATTCAAGCTGGCCACCCTAGCACCCTCGCCACTTCTTCTTTCCGGTTGTTTTCAATTTTTTCTCTCTCTTTTTCTACTTCTACTTCTACTTCTCCTCCTCTTTCTCTCCTTCTCCTGCTAATTCTAGCCTATATGCCTGATACTCGCTCCCCTTCATGCCGTCCCCACCTAGCTCTCTTTTTTCTTCTCCACCTCCCCAAGGAAAACTGCAAGCCCCGCCCACCTCACACCAGCCTGCCGCCTGCACGCTGCTGCCTTTCCACATTGCAACGCTGCGCACTTCTCTCAGCACAGCCAGCACAAGGGTCAGGCAGGCAATGCAAGCCAGCTCTCTCTTCCTTCGCTTTCCACACCAGCCCCAATGCCACAACTTGCATTCATGCGGCGCCTTCAGGCTAGGAGAACGTCCTGCCGACACACTGGCTTGCGGCCACACGGGCCAGCTGGCGGGCCCATCAAAGTGCAGCACGCCAAGGCACCCAACCGTGCTGCGTTGCAAAGGCCCGGCAAAGCTGCAGCAGCTGAATGGCCCGACCAAGCCGCCTGCCTGAGTTGAGCCCGCAGGCAAGTGTTGGGAGGAATGGCGAGGACGCAGAGAGCAGCAAAAGGTTGGCCTGCCTCTGGTGTGGAGAGTGCTTGGCGTGAGCAGTCTCTGCTGGCCGCAAAAGCCTACTGCACCTGGTATTCCCAGGCGGTCTCCCATCCAAGTACTAACCAGGCCTGAGTCTGCTTAGCTTCCGAGATCAGACGAGATCGGGCGTTTTCAGACTAGTATGGCCGTAGGCATCGGCAGCACCGTCTTCTCGCCTATTCAAGTTGGCCACCCTAGCACCCTCGCCACTTCTTCTTTCCGGTTGTTTTCAATTTTTTCTCTCTCTTTTTCTACTTCTACTTCTACTTCTCCTCCTCTTTCTCTCCTTCTCCTGCTAATTCTAGCCTATATGCCTGATACTCGCTCCCCTTCATGCCGTCCCCACCTAGCTCTCTTTTTTCTTCTCCACCTCCCCAAGGAAAACTGCAAGCCCCGCCCACCTCACACCAGCCTGCCGCCTGCACGCTGCTGCCTTTCCACATTGCAACGCTGCGCACTTCTCTCAGCACAGCCAGCACAAGGATCAGGCAGGCAATGCAAGCCAGCTCTCTCTTCCTTCGCTTTCCACACCAGCCCCAATGCCACAACTTGCATTCATGCGGCGCCTTCAGGCTAGGAGAGAGAACGTCCTGCCGACACACTGGCTTGCGGCCACACGGGCCAGCTGGCGTGCCCATCAAAGTGCAGCACGCCAAGGCACACAACCGTGCTGCGTTGCAAAGGCCCGGCAAAGCTGCAGCAGCTGAATGGCCCGACCAAGCCGCCTGCCTGAGTTGAGCCCGCAGGCTAGTGTTGGGAGGAATGGCGAGGACGCAGAGAGCAGCAAAAGGTTGGCCTGCCTCTGGTGTGGAGAGTGCTTGGCGTGAGCAGTCTCTGCTGGCCTCAAAAGCCTACTGCACCTGGTATTCCCAGGCGGTCTCCCATCCAAGTACTAACCAGGCCTGAGTCTGCTTAGTTTCCGAGATCAGACGTTTTCAGACTAGTATGGCCGTAGGCATCTGCAGCACCGTCTTCTCGCCTATTCAAGTTGGCCACCCTAGCACCCTCGCCACTTCTTCTTTCCGGTTGTTTTCAATTTTTTCTCTCTCTTTTTCTACTTCTACTTCTACTTCTCCTCCTCTTTCCCTCCTTCTCCTGCTAATTCTAGCCTATATGCCTGATACTCGCTCCCCTTCATGCCATCCCCACCGAGCTCTCTTTTTTCTTCTCCACCTCCTCAAGGAAAACTGCAAGCCCCGCCTACCTCACACCAGCCTGCCGCCTGCACGCTGCTGCCTTTCCACATTGCAACGCTGCGCACTTCTCTCAGCACAGCCAGCACAAGGGTCAGGCAGGCAATGCAAGCCAGCTCTCTCTTCCTTCGCTTTCCACACCAGCCCCAATGCCACAACTTGCATTCATGCGGCGCCTTCAGGCTAGGAGAGAGAACGTCCTGCCGACACACTGGCTTGCGGCCACACGGGCCAGCTGGCGTGCCCATCAAAGTGCAGCACGCCAAGGCACCCAACCGTGCTGCGTTGCAAAGGCCCGGCAAAGCTGCAGCAGCTGAATGGCCCGACCAAGCCGCCTGCCTGAGTTGAGCCCGCAGGCAAGTGTTGGGAGGAATGGCGAGGACGCAGAGAGCAGCAAAAGGTTGGCCTGCCTCTGGTGTGGAGAGTGCTTGGCGTGAGCAGTCTCTGCTGGCCGCAAAAGCCTACTGCACCTGGTATTCCCAGGCGGTCTCCCATCCAAGTACTAACCAGGCCTGAGTCTGCTTAGCTTCCGAGATCAGACGAGATCGGGCGTTTTCAGACTAGTATGGCCGTAGGCATCTGCAGCACCGTCTTCTCGCCTATTCAAGCTGGCCACCCTAGCACCCTCGCCACTTCTTCTTTCCGGTTGTTTTCAATTTTTTCTCTCTCTTTTTCTACTTCTACTTCTACTTCTCCTCCTCTTTCTCTCCTTCTCCTGCTAATTCTAGCCTATATGCCTGATACTCGCTCCCCTTCATGCCATCCCCACCGAACTCTCTTTTTTCTTCTCCACCTCCTCAAGGAAAACTGCAAGCCCCGCCTACCTCACACCAGCCTGCCGCCTGCACGCTGCTGCCTTTCCACATTGCAACGCTGCGCACTTCTCTCAGCACAGCCAGCACAAGGGTCAGGCAGGCAATGCAAGCCAGCTCTCTCTTCCTTCGCTTTCCACACCAGCCCCAATGCCACAACTTGCATTCATGCGGCGCCTTCAGGCTAGGAGAGAGAACGTCCTGCCGACACACTGGCTTGCGGCCACACGGGCCAGCTGGCGTGCCCATCAAAGTGCAGCACGCCAAGGCACACAACCGTGCTGCGTTGCAAAGGCCCGGCAAAGCTGCAGCAGCTGAATGGCCCGACCAAGCCGCCTGCCTGAGTTGAGCCCGCAGGCAAGTGTTGGGAGGAATGGCGAGGACGCAGAGAGGAGCAAAAGGTTGACCTGCCTCTGGTGTGGAGAGTGCTTGGCGTGAGCAGTCACTGCTGGCCGCAAAAGCCTACTGCACCTGGTATTCCCAGGCGGTCTCCCATCCAAGTACTAACCAGGCCTGAGTCTGCTTAGCTTCCGAGATCAGACGAGATCGGGCGTTTTCAGACTAGTATGGCCGTAGGCATCTGCAGCACCGTCTTCTCGCCTATTCAAGCTGGCCACCATAGCACCCTCGCCACTTCTTCTTTCCGGTTGTTTTCAATTTTTTCTCTCTCTTTTTCTACTTCTACTTCTACTTCTCCTCCTCTTTCTCTCCTTCTCCTGCTAATTCTAGCCTATATGCCTGATACTCGCTCCCCTTCATGCCGTCCCCACCTAGCTCTCTTTTTTCTTCTCCACCTCCCCAAGGAAAACTGCAAGCCCCGCCCACCTCACACCAGCCTGCCGCCTGCACGCTGCTGCCTTTCCACATTGCAACGCTGCGCACTTCTCTCAGCACAGCCAGCACAAGGGTCAGGCAGGCAATGCAAGCCAGCTCTCTCTTCCTTCGCTTTCCACACCAGCCCCAATGCCACAACTTGCATTCATGCGGCGCCTTCAGGCTAGGAGACAGAACGTCCTGCCGACACACTGGCTTGCGGCCACACGGGCCAGCTGGCGGGCCCATCAAAGTGCAGCACGCCAAGGCACCCAACCGTGCTGCGTTGCAAAGGCCCGGCAAAGCTGCAGCAGCTGAATGGCCCGACCAAGCCGCCTGCCTGAGTTGAGCCCGCAGGCAAGTGTTGGGAGGAATGGCGAGGACGCAGAGAGCAGCAAAAGGTTGGCCTGCCTCTGGTGTGGAGAGTGCTTGGCGTGAGCAGTCTCTGCTGGCCGCAAAAGCCTACTGCACCTGGTATTCCCAGGCGGTCTCCCATCCAAGTACTAACCAGGCCTGAGTCTGCTTAGCTTCCGAGATCAGACGTTTTCAGACTAGTATGGCCGTAGGCATCTGCAGCACCGTCTTCTCGCCTATTCAAGCTGGCCACCCTAGCACCCTCGCCACTTCTTCTTTCCGGTTGTTTTCAATTTTTTCTCTCTCTTTTTCTACTTCTACTTCTACTTCTCCTCCTCTTTCCCTCCTTCTCCTGCTAATTCTAGCCTATATGCCTGATACTCGCTCCCCTTCATGCCATCCCCACCGAGCTCTCTTTTTTCTTCTCCACCTCCTCAAGGAAAACTGCAAGCCCCGCCTACCTCACACCAGCCTGCCGCCTGCACGCTGCTGCCTTTCCACATTGCAACGCTGCGCACTTCTCTCAGCACAGCCAGCACAAGGGTCAGGCAGGCAATGCAAGCCAGCTCTCTCTTCCTTCGCTTTCCACACCAGCCCCAATGCCACAACTTGCATTCATGCGGCGCCTTCAGGCTAGGAGAGAGAACGTCCTGCCGACACACTGGCTTGCGGCCACACGGGCCAGCTGGCGTGCCCATCAAAGTGCAGCACGCCAAGGCACACAACCGTGCTGCGTTGCAAAGGCCCGGCAAAGCTGCAGCAGCTGAATGGCCCGACCAAGCCGCCTGCCTGAGTTGAGCCCGCAGGCAAGTGTTGGGAGGAATGGCGAGGACGCAGAGAGCAGCAAAAGGTTGGCCTGCCTCTGGTGTGGAGAGTGCTTGGCGTGAGCAGTCTCTGCTGGCCGCAAAAGCCTACTGCACCTGGTATTCCCAGGCGGTCTCCCATCCAAGTACTAACCAGGCCTGAGTCTGCTTAGCTTCCGAGATCAGACGAGATCGGGCGTTTTCAGACTAGTATGGCCGTAGGCATCTGCAGCACCGTCTTCTCGCCTATTCAAGCTGGCCACCCTAGCACCCTCGCCACTTCTTCTTTCCGGTTGTTTTCAATTTTTTCTCTCTCTTTTTCTACTTCTACTTCTACTTCTCCTCCTCTTTCTCTCCTTCTCCTGCTAATTCTAGCCTATATGCCTGATACTCGCTCCCCTTCATGCCATCCCCACCGAGCTCTCTTTTTTCTTCTCCACCTCCTCAAGGAAAACTGCAAGCCCCGCCTACCTCACACCAGCCTGCCGCCTGCACGCTGCTGCCTTTCCACATTGCAACGCTGCGCACTTCTCTCAGCACAGCCAGCACAAGGGTCAGGCAGGCAATGCAAGCCAGCTCTCTCTTCCTTCGCTTTCCACACCAGCCCCAATGCCACAACTTGCATTCATGCGGCGCCTTCAGGCTAGGAGAACGTCCTGCCGACACACTGGCTTGCGGCCACACGGGCCAGCTGGCGGGCCCATCAAAGTGCAGCACGCCAAGGCACCCAACCGTGCTGCGTTGCAAAGGCCCGGCAAAGCTGCAGCAGCTGAATGGCCCGACCAAGCCGCCTGCCTGAGTTGAGCCCGCAGGCAAGTGTTGGGAGGAATGGCGAGGACGCAGAGAGCAGCAAAAGGTTGGCCTGCCTCTGGTGTGGAGAGTGCTTGGCGTGAGCAGTCTCTGCTGGCCGCAAAAGCCTACTGCACCTGGTATTCCCAGGCGGTCTCCCATCCAAGTACTAACCAGGCCTGAGTCTGCTTAGCTTCCGAGATCAGACGAGATCGGGCGTTTTCAGACTAGTATGGCCGTAGGCATCTGCAGCACCGTCTTCTCGCCTATTCAAGTTGGCCACCCTAGCACCCTCGCCACTTCTTCTTTCCGGTTGTTTTCAATTTTTTCTCTCTCTTTTTCTACTTCTACTTCTACTTCTCCTCCTCTTTCTCTCCTTCTCCTGCTAATTCTAGCCTATATGCCTGATACTCGCTCCCCTTCATGCCGTCCCCACCTAGCTCTCTTTTTTCTTCTCCACCTCCCCAAGGAAAACTGCAAGCCCCGCCCACCTCACACCAGCCTGCCGCCTGCACGCTGCTGCCTTTCCACATTGCAACGCTGCGCACTTCTCTCAGCACAGCCAGCACAAGGGTCAGGCAGGCAATGCAAGCCAGCTCTCTCTTCCTTCGCTTTCCACACCAGCCCCAATGCCACAACTTGCATTCATGCGGCGCCTTCAGGCTAGGAGAGAGAACGTCCTGCCGACACACTGGCTTGCGGCCACACGGGCCAGCTGGCGTGCCCATCAAAGTGCAGCACGCCAAGGCACACAACCGTGCTGCGTTGCAAAGGCCCGGCAAAGCTGCAGCAGCTGAATGGCCCGACCAAGCCGCCTGCCTGAGTTGAGCCCGCAGGCAAGTGTTGGGAGGAATGGCGAGGACGCAGAGAGCAGCAAAAGGTTGGCCTGCCTCTGGTGTGGAGAGTGCTTGGCGTGAGCAGTCTCTGCTGGCCGCAAAAGCCTACTGCACCTGGTATTCCCAGGCGGTCTCCCATCCAAGTACTAACCAGGCCTGAGTCTGCTTAGCTTCCGAGATCAGACGAGATCGGGCGTTTTCAGACTAGTATGGCCGTAGGCATCGGCAGCACCGTCTTCTCGCCTATTCAAGTTGGCCACCCTAGCACCCTCGCCACTTCTTCTTTCCGGTTGTTTTCAATTTTTTCTCTCTCTTTTTCTACTTCTACTTCTACTTCTCCTCCTCTTTCTCTCCTTCTCCTGCTAATTCTAGCCTATATGCCTGATACTCGCTCCCCTTCATGCCGTCCCCACCTAGCTCTCTTTTTTCTTCTCCACCTCCCCAAGGAAAACTGCAAGCCCCGCCCACCTCACACCAGCCTGCCGCCTGCACGCTGCTGCCTTTCCACATTGCAACGCTGCGCACTTCTCTCAGCACAGCCAGCACAAGGATCAGGCAGGCAATGCAAGCCAGCTCTCTCTTCCTTCGCTTTCCACACCAGCCCCAATGCCACAACTTGCATTCATGCGGCGCCTTCAGGCTAGGAGAGAGAACGTCCTGCCGACACACTGGCTTGCGGCCACACGGGCCAGCTGGCGTGCCCATCAAAGTGCAGCACGCCAAGGCACACAACCGTGCTGCGTTGCAAAGGCCCGGCAAAGCTGCAGCAGCTGAATGGCCCGACCAAGCCGCCTGCCTGAGTTGAGCCCGCAGGCTAGTGTTGGGAGGAATGGCGAGGACGCAGAGAGCAGCAAAAGGTTGGCCTGCCTCTGGTGTGGAGAGTGCTTGGCGTGAGCAGTCTCTGCTGGCCGCAAAAGCCTACTGCACCTGGTATTCCCAGGCGGTCTCCCATCCAAGTACTAACCAGGCCTGAGTCTGCTTAGTTTCCGAGATCAGACGTTTTCAGACTAGTATGGCCGTAGGCATCTGCAGCACCGTCTTCTCGCCTATTCAAGTTGGCCACCCTAGCACCCTCGCCACTTCTTCTTTCCGGTTGTTTTCAATTTTTTCTCTCTCTTTTTCTACTTCTACTTCTACTTCTCCTCCTCTTTCCCTCCTTCTCCTGCTAATTCTAGCCTATATGCCTGATACTCGCTCCCCTTCATGCCATCCCCACCGAGCTCTCTTTTTTCTTCTCCACCTCCTCAAGGAAAACTGCAAGCCCCGCCTACCTCACACCAGCCTGCCGCCTGCACGCTGCTGCCTTTCCACATTGCAACGCTGCGCACTTCTCTCAGCACAGCCAGCACAAGGGTCAGGCAGGCAATGCAAGCCAGCTCTCTCTTCCTTCGCTTTCCACACCAGCCCCAATGCCACAACTTGCATTCATGCGGCGCCTTCAGGCTAGGAGAGAGAACGTCCTGCCGACACACTGGCTTGCGGCCACACGGGCCAGCTGGCGTGCCCATCAAAGTGCAGCACGCCAAGGCACCCAACCGTGCTGCGTTGCAAAGGCCCGGCAAAGCTGCAGCAGCTGAATGGCCCGACCAAGCCGCCTGCCTGAGTTGAGCCCGCAGGCAAGTGTTGGGAGGAATGGCGAGGACGCAGAGAGCAGCAAAAGGTTGGCCTGCCTCTGGTGTGGAGAGTGCTTGGCGTGAGCAGTCTCTGCTGGCCGCAAAAGCCTACTGCACCTGGTATTCCCAGGCGGTCTCCCATCCAAGTACTAACCAGGCCTGAGTCTGCTTAGCTTCCGAGATCAGACGAGATCGGGCGTTTTCAGACTAGTATGGCCGTAGGCATCTGCAGCACCGTCTTCTCGCCTATTCAAGCTGGCCACCCTAGCACCCTCGCCACTTCTTCTTTCCGGTTGTTTTCAATTTTTTCTCTCTCTTTTTCTACTTCTACTTCTACTTCTCCTCCTCTTTCTCTCCTTCTCCTGCTAATTCTAGCCTATATGCCTGATACTCGCTCCCCTTCATGCCATCCCCACCGAGCTCTCTTTTTTCTTCTCCACCTCCTCAAGGAAAACTGCAAGCCCCGCCTACCTCACACCAGCCTGCCGCCTGCACGCTGCTGCCTTTCCACATTGCAACGCTGCGCACTTCTCTCAGCACAGCCAGCACAAGGGTGAGGCAGGCAATGCAAGCCAGCTCTCTCTTCCTTCGCTTTCCACACCAGCCCCAATGCCACAACTTGCATTCATGCGGCGCCTTCAGGCTAGGAGAGAGAACGTCCTGCCGACACACTGGCTTGCGGCCACACGGGCCAGCTGGCGTGCCCATCAAAGTGCAGCACGCCAAGGCACACAACCGTGCTGCGTTGCAAAGGCCCGGCAAAGCTGCAGCAGCTGAATGGCCCGACCAAGCCGCCTGCCTGAGTTGAGCCCGCAGGCAAGTGTTGGGAGGAATGGCGAGGACGCAGAGAGCAGCAAAAGGTTGGCCTGCCTCTGGTGTGGAGAGTGCTTGGCGTGAGCAGTCACTGCTGGCCGCAAAAGCCTACTGCACCTGGTATTCCCAGGCGGTCTCCCATCCAAGTACTAACCAGGCCTGAGTCTGCTTAGCTTCCGAGATCAGACGAGATCGGGCGTTTTCAGACTAGTATGGCCGTAGGCATCTGCAGCACCGTCTTCTCGCCTATTCAAGCTGGCCACCCTAGCACCCTCGCCACTTCTTCTTTCCGGTTGTTTTCAATTTTTTCTCTCTCTTTTTCTACTTCTACTTCTACTTCTCCTCCTCTTTCTCTCCTTCTCCTGCTAATTCTAGCCTATATGCCTGATACTCGCTCCCCTTCATGCCGTCCCCACCTAGCTCTCTTTTTTCTTCTCCACCTCCCCAAGGAAAACTGCAAGCCCCGCCCACCTCACACCAGCCTGCCGCCTGCACGCTGCTGCCTTTCCACATTGCAACGCTGCGCACTTCTCTCAGCACAGCCAGCACAAGGGTCAGGCAGGCAATGCAAGCCAGCTCTCTCTTCCTTCGCTTTCCACACCAGCCCCAATGCCACAACTTGCATTCATGCGGCGCCTTCAGGCTAGGAGAACGTCCTGCCGACACACTGGCTTGCGGCCACACGGGCCAGCTGGCGGGCCCATCAAAGTGCAGCACGCCAAGGCACCCAACCGTGCTGCGTTGCAAAGGCCCGGCAAAGCTGCAGCAGCTGAATGGCCCGACCAAGCCGCCTGCCTGAGTTGAGCCCGCAGGCAAGTGTTGGGAGGAATGGCGAGGACGCAGAGAGCAGCAAAAGGTTGGCCTGCCTCTGGTGTGGAGAGTGCTTGGCGTGAGCAGTCTCTGCTGGCCGCAAAAGCCTACTGCACCTGGTATTCCCAGGCGGTCTCCCATCCAAGTACTAACCAGGCCTGAGTCTGCTTAGCTTCCGAGATCAGACGTTTTCAGACTAGTATGGCCGTAGGCATCTGCAGCACCGTCTTCTCGCCTATTCAAGCTGGCCACCCTAGCACCCTCGCCACTTCTTCTTTCAGGTTGTTTTCAATTTTTTCTCTCTCTTTTTCTACTTCTACTTCTACTTCTCCTCCTCTTTCCCTCCTTCTCCTGCTAATTCTAGCCTATATGCCTGATACTCGCTCCCCTTCATGCCATCCCCACCGAGCTCTCTTTTTTCTTCTCCACCTCCTCAAGGAAAACTGCAAGCCCCGCCTACCTCACACCAGCCTGCCGCCTGCACGCTGCTGCCTTTCCACATTGCAACGCTGCGCACTTCTCTCAGCACAGCCAGCACAAGGGTCAGGCAGGCAATGCAAGCCAGCTCTCTCTTCCTTCGCTTTCCACACCAGCCCCAATGCCACAACTTGCATTCATGCGGCGCCTTCAGGCTAGGAGAGAGAACGTCCTGCCGACACACTGGCTTGCGGCCACACGGGCCAGCTGGCGTGCCCATCAAAGTGCAGCACGCCAAGGCACACAACCGTGCTGCGTTGCAAAGGCCCGGCAAAGCTGCAGCAGCTGAATGGCCCGACCAAGCCGCCTGCCTGAGTTGAGCCCGCAGGCAAGTGTTGGGAGGAATGGCGAGGACGCAGAGAGCAGCAAAAGGTTGGCCTGCCTCTGGTGTGGAGAGTGCTTGGCGTGAGCAGTCACTGCTGGCCGCAAAAGCCTACTGCACCTGGTATTCCCAGGCGGTCTCCCATCCAAGTACTAACCAGGCCTGAGTCTGCTTAGCTTCCGAGATCAGACGAGATCGGGCGTTTTCAGACTAGTATGGCCGTAGGCATCTGCAGCACCGTCTTCTCGCCTATTCAAGCTGGCCACCCTAGCACCCTCACCACTTCTTCTTTCCGGTTGTTTTCAATTTTTTCTCTCTCTTTTTCTACTTCTACTTCTACTTCTCCTCCTCTTTCCCTCCTTCTCCTGCTAATTCTAGCCTATATGCCTGATACTCGCTCCCCTTCATGCCGTCCCCACCTAGCTCTCTTTTTTCTTCTCCACCTCCCCAAGGAAAACTGCAAGCCCCGCCCACCTCACACCAGCCTGTAGCCTGCACGCTGCTGCCTTTCCACATTGCAACGCTGCGCACTTCTCTCAGCACAGCCAGCACAAGGGTCAGGCAGGCAATGCAAGCCAGCTCTCTCTTCCTTCGCTTTCCACACCAGCCCCAATGCCACAACTTGCATTCATGCGGCGCCTTCAGGCTAGGAGAACGTCCTGCCGACACACTGGCTTGCGGCCACACGGGCCAGCTGGCGGGCCCATCAAAGTGCAGCACGCCAAGGCACCCAACCGTGCTGCGTTGCAAAGGCCCGGCAAAGCTGCAGCAGCTGAATGGCCCGACCAAGCCGCCTGCCTGAGTTGAGCCCGCAGGCAAGTGTTGGGAGGAATGGCGAGGACGCAGAGAGCAGCAAAAGGTTGGCCTGCCTCTGGTGTGGAGAGTGCTTGGCGTGAGCAGTCTCTGCTGGCCGCAAAAGCCTACTGCACCTGGTATTCCCAGGCGGTCTCCCATCCAAGTACTAACCAGGCCTGAGTCTGCTTAGCTTCCGAGATCAGACGAGATCGGGCGTTTTCAGACTAGTATGGCCGTAGGCATCTGCAGCACCGTCTTCTCGCCTATTCAAGCTGGCCACCCTAGCACCCTCGCCACTTCTTCTTTCCGGTTGTTTTCAATTTTTTCTCTCTCTTTTTCTACTTCTACTTCTACTTCTCCTCCTCTTTCTCTCCTTCTCCTGCTAATTCTAGCCTATATGCCTGATACTCGCTCCCCTTCATGCCATCCCCACCGAGCTCTCTTTTTTCTTCTCCACCTCCTCAAGGAAAACTGCAAGCCCCGCCTACCTCACACCAGCCTGCCGCCTGCACGCTGCTGCCTTTCCACATTGCAACGCTGCGCACTTCTCTCAGCACAGCCAGCACAAGGGTCAGGCAGGCAATGCAAGCCAGCTCTCTCTTCCTTCGCTTTCCACACCAGCCCCAATGCCACAACTTGCATTCATGCGGCGCCTTCAGGCTAGGAGAGAGAACGTCCTGCCGACACACTGGCTTGCGGCCACACGGGCCAGCTGGCGTGCCCATCAAAGTGCAGCACGCCAAGGCACACAACCGTGCTGCGTTGCAAAGGCCCGGCAAAGCTGCAGCAGCTGAATGGCCCGACCAAGCCGCCTGCCTGAGTTGAGCCCGCAGGCAAGTGTTGGGAGGAATGGCGAGGACGCAGAGAGCAGCAAAAGGTTGGCCTGCCTCTGGTGTGGAGAGTGCTTGGCGTGAGCAGTCACTGCTGGCCGCAAAAGCCTACTGCACCTGGTATTGCCAGGCGGTCTCCCATCCAAGTACTAACCAGGCCTGAGTCTGCTTAGCTTCCGAGATCAGACGAGATCGGGCGTTTTCAGACTAGTATGGCCGTAGGCATCTGCAGCACCGTCTTCTCGCCTATTCAAGCTGGCCACCCTAGCACCCTCGCCACTTCTTCTTTCCGGTTGTTTTCAATTTTTTCTCTCTCTTTTTCTACTTCTACTTCTACTTCTCCTCCTCTTTCTCTCCTTCTCCTGCTAATTCTAGCCTATATGCCTGATACTCGCTCCCCTTCATGCCGTCCCCACCTAGCTCTCTTTTTTCTTCTCCACCTCCCCAAGGAAAACTGCAAGCCCCGCCCACCTCACACCAGCCTGCCGCCTGCACGCTGCTGCCTTTCCACATTGCAACGCTGCGCACTTCTCTCAGCACAGCCAGCACAAGGGTCAGGCAGGCAATGCAAGCCAGCTCTCTCTTCCTTCGCTTTCCACACCAGCCCCAATGCCACAACTTGCATTCATGCGGCGCCTTCAGGCTAGGAGAACGTCCTGCCGACACACTGGCTTGCGGCCACACGGGCCAGCTGGCGGGCCCATCAAAGTGCAGCACGCCAAGGCACCCAACCGTGCTGCGTTGCAAAGGCCCGGCAAAGCTGCAGCAGCTGAATGGCCCGACCAAGCCGCCTGCCTGAGTTGAGCCCGCAGGCAAGTGTTGGGAGGAATGGCGAGGACGCAGAGAGCAGCAAAAGGTTGGCCTGCCTCTGGTGTGGAGAGTGCTTGGCGTGAGCAGTCACTGCTGGCCGCAAAAGCCTACTGCACCTGGTATTCCCAGGCGGTCTCCCATCCAAGTACTAACCAGGCCTGAGTCTGCTTAGCTTCCGAGATCAGACGAGATCGGGCGTTTTCAGACTAGTATGGCCGTAGGCATCTGCAGCACCGTCTTCTCGCCTATTCAAGCTGGCCACCCTAGCACCCTCGCCACTTCTTCTTTCCGGTTGTTTTCAATTTTTTCTCTCTTTTTTTCTACTTCTACTTCTACTTCTCCTCCTCTTTCTCTCCTTCTCCTGCTAATTCTAGCCTATATGCCTGATACTCGCTCCCCTTCATGCCGTCCCCACCTAGCTCTCTTTTTTCTTCTCCACCTCCCCAAGGAAAACTGCAAGCCCCGCCCACCTCACACCAGCCTGCCGCCTGCACGCTGCTGCCTTTCCACATTGCAACGCTGCGCACTTCTCTCAGCACAGCCAGCACAAGGGTCAGGCAGGCAATGCAAGCCAGCTCTCTCTTCCTTCGCTTTCCACACCAGCCCCAATGCCACAACTTGCATTCATGCGGCGCCTTCAGGCTAGGAGAACGTCCTGCCGACACACTGGCTTGCGGCCACACGGGCCAGCTGGCGGGCCCATCAAAGTGCAGCACGCCAAGGCACCCAACCGTGCTGCGTTGCAAAGGCCCGGCAAAGCTGCAGCAGCTGAATGGCCCGACCAAGCCGCCTGCCTGAGTTGAGCCCGCAGGCAAGTGTTGGGAGGAATGGCGAGGACGCAGAGAGCAGCAAAAGGTTGGCCTGCCTCTGGTGTGGAGAGTGCTTGGCGTGAGCAGTCTCTGCTGGCCGCAAAAGCCTACTGCACCTGGTATTCCCAGGCGGTCTCCCATCCAAGTACTAACCAGGCCTGAGTCTGCTTAGCTTCCGAGATCAGACGTTTTCAGACTAGTATGGCCGTAGGCATCTGCAGCACCGTCTTCTCGCCTATTCAAGCTGGCCACCCTAGCACCCTCGCCACTTCTTCTTTCCGGTTGTTTTCAATTTTTTCTCTCTCTTTTTCTACTTCTACTTCTACTTCTCCTCCTCTTTCCCTCCTTCTCCTGCTAATTCTAGCCTATATGCCTGATACTCGCTCCCCTTCATGCCATCCCCACCGAGCTCTCTTTTTTCTTCTCCACCTCCTCAAGGAAAACTGCAAGCCCCGCCTACCTCACACCAGCCTGCCGCCTGCACGCTGCTGCCTTTCCACATTGCAACGCTGCGCACTTCTCTCAGCACAGCCAGCACAAGGGTCAGGCAGGCAATGCAAGCCAGCTCTCTCTTCCTTCGCTTTCCACACCAGCCCCAATGCCACAACTTGCATTCATGCGGCGCCTTCAGGCTAGGAGAGAGAACGTCCTGCCGACACACTGGCTTGCGGCCACACGGGCCAGCTGGCGTGCCCATCAAAGTGCAGCACGCCAAGGCACACAACCGTGCTGCGTTGCAAAGGCCCGGCAAAGCTGCAGCAGCTGAATGGCCCGACCAAGCCGCCTGCCTGAGTTGAGCCCGCAGGCAAGTGTTGGGAGGAATGGCGAGGACGCAGAGAGCAGCAAAAGGTTGGCCTGCCTCTGGTGTGGAGAGTGCTTGGCGTGAGCAGTCACTGCTGGCCGCAAAAGCCTACTGCACCTGGTATTCCCAGGCGGTCTCCCATCCAAGTACTAACCAGGCCTGAGTCTGCTTAGCTTCCGAGATCAGACGAGATCGGGCGTTTTCAGACTAGTATGGCCGTAGGCATCTGCAGCACCGTCTTCTCGCCTATTCAAGCTGGCCACCCTAGCACCCTCGCCACTTCTTCTTTCCGGTTGTTTTCAATTTTTTCTCTCTCTTTTTCTACTTCTACTTCTACTTCTCCTCCTCTTTCTCTCCTTCTCCTGCTAATTCTAGCCTATATGCCTGATACTCGCTCCCCTTCATGCCGTCCCCACCTAGCTCTCTTTTTTCTTCTCCACCTCCCCAAGGAAAACTGCAAGCCCCGCCCACCTCACACCAGCCTGCCGCCTGCACGCTGCTGCCTTTCCACATTGCAACGCTGCGCACTTCTCTCAGCACAGCCAGCACAAGGGTCAGGCAGGCAATGCAAGCCAGCTCTCTCTTCCTTCGCTTTCCACACCAGCCCCAATGCCACAACTTGCATTCATGCGGCGCCTTCAGGCTAGGAGAACGTCCTGCCGACACACTGGCTTGCGGCCACACGGGCCAGCTGGCGGGCCCATCAAAGTGCAGCACGCCAAGGCACCCAACCGTGCTGCGTTGCAAAGGCCCGGCAAAGCTGCAGCAGCTGAATGGCCCGACCAAGCCGCCTGCCTGAGTTGAGCCCGCAGGCAAGTGTTGGGAGGAATGGCGAGGACGCAGAGAGCAGCAAAAGGTTGGCCTGCCTCTGGTGTGGAGAGTGCTTGGCGTGAGCAGTCTCTGCTGGCCGCAAAAGCCTACTGCACCTGGTATTCCCAGGCGGTCTCCCATCCAAGTACTAACCAGGCCTGAGTCTGCTTAGCTTCCGAGATCAGACGAGATCGGGCGTTTTCAGACTAGTATGGCCGTAGGCATCGGCAGCACCGTCTTCTCGCCTATTCAAGTTGGCCACCCTAGCACCCTCGCCACTTCTTCTTTCCGGTTGTTTTCAATTTTTTCTCTCTCTTTTTCTACTTCTACTTCTACTTCTCCTCCTCTTTCTCTCCTTCTCCTGCTAATTCTAGCCTATATGCCTGATACTCGCTCCCCTTCATGCCGTCCCCACCTAGCTCTCTTTTTTCTTCTCCACCTCCCCAAGGAAAACTGCAAGCCCCGCCCACCTCACACCAGCCTGCCGCCTGCACGCTGCTGCCTTTCCACATTGCAACGCTGCGCACTTCTCTCAGCACAGCCAGCACAAGGGTCAGGCAGGCAATGCAAGCCAGCTCTCTCTTCCTTCGCTTTCCACACCAGCCCCAATGCCACAACTTGCATTCATGCGGCGCCTTCAGGCTAGGAGAGAGAACGTCCTGCCGACACACTGGCTTGCGGCCACACGGGCCAGCTGGCGTGCCCATCAAAGTGCAGCACGCCAAGGCACACAACCGTGCTGCGTTGCAAAGGCCCGGCAAAGCTGCAGCAGCTGAATGGCCCGACCAAGCCGCCTGCCTGAGTTGAGCCCGCAGGCTAGTGTTGGGAGGAATGGCGAGGACGCAGAGAGCAGCAAAAGGTTGGCCTGCCTCTGGTGTGGAGAGTGCTTGGCGTGAGCAGTCTCTGCTGGCCGCAAAAGCCTACTGCACCTGGTATTCCCAGGCGGTCTCCCATCCAAGTACTAACCAGGCCTGAGTCTGCTTAGTTTCCGAGATCAGACGTTTTCAGACTAGTATGGCCGTAGGCATCTGCAGCACCGTCTTCTCGCCTATTCAAGTTGGCCACCCTAGCACCCTCGCCACTTCTTCTTTCCGGTTGTTTTCAATTTTTTCTCTCTCTTTTTCTACTTCTACTTCTACTTCTCCTCCTCTTTCCCTCCTTCTCCTGCTAATTCTAGCCTATATGCCTGATACTCGCTCCCCTTCATGCCATCCCCACCGAGCTCTCTTTTTTCTTCTCCACCTCCTCAAGGAAAACTGCAAGCCCCGCCTACCTCACACCAGCCTGCCGCCTGCACGCTGCTGCCTTTCCACATTGCAACGCTGCGCACTTCTCTCAGCACAGCCAGCACAAGGGTCAGGCAGGCAATGCAAGCCAGCTCTCTCTTCCTTCGCTTTCCACACCAGCCCCAATGCCACAACTTGCATTCATGCGGCGCCTTCAGGCTAGGAGAGAGAACGTCCTGCCGACACACTGGCTTGCGGCCACACGGGCCAGCTGGCGTGCCCATCAAAGTGCAGCACGCCAAGGCACCCAACCGTGCTGCGTTGCAAAGGCCCGGCAAAGCTGCAGCAGCTGAATGGCCCGACCAAGCCGCCTGCCTGAGTTGAGCCCGCAGGCAAGTGTTGGGAGGAATGGCGAGGACGCAGAGAGCAGCAAAAGGTTGGCCTGCCTCTGGTGTGGAGAGTGCTTGGCGTGAGCAGTCTCTGCTGGCCGCAAAAGCCTACTGCACCTGGTATTCCCAGGCGGTCTCCCATCCAAGTACTAACCAGGCCTGAGTCTGCTTAGCTTCCGAGATCAGACGAGATCGGGCGTTTTCAGACTAGTATGGCCGTAGGCATCTGCAGCACCGTCTTCTCGCCTATTCAAGCTGGCCACCCTAGCACCCTCGCCACTTCTTCTTTCCGGTTGTTTTCAATTTTTTCTCTCTCTTTTTCTACTTCTACTTCTACTTCTCCTCCTCTTTCTCTCCTTCTCCTGCTAATTCTAGCCTATATGCCTGATACTCGCTCCCCTTCATGCCATCCCCACCGAGCTCTCTTTTTTCTTCTCCACCTCCTCAAGGAAAACTGCAAGCCCCGCCTACCTCACACCAGCCTGCCGCCTGCACGCTGCTGCCTTTCCACATTGCAACGCTGCGCACTTCTCTCAGCACAGCCAGCACAAGGGTCAGGCAGGCAATGCAAGCCAGCTCTCTCTTCCTTCGCTTTCCACACCAGCCCCAATGCCACAACTTGCATTCATGCGGCGCCTTCAGGCTAGGAGAGAGAACGTCCTGCCGACACACTGGCTTGCGGCCACACGGGCCAGCTGGCGTGCCCATCAAAGTGCAGCACGCCAAGGCACACAACCGTGCTGCGTTGCAAAGGCCCGGCAAAGCTGCAGCAGCTGAATGGCCCGACCAAGCCGCCTGCCTGAGTTGAGCCCGCAGGCAAGTGTTGGGAGGAATGGCGAGGACGCAGAGAGCAGCAAAAGGTTGGCCTGCCTCTGGTGTGGAGAGTGCTTGGCGTGAGCAGTCTCTGCTGGCCGCAAAAGCCTACTGCACCTGGTATTCCCAGGCGGTCTCCCATC
>NC_092710.1:304170967-304188467 GCF_047496885.1 Scyliorhinus torazame
TTTTTTCTCTCTCTTTTTCTACTTCTACTTCTACTTCTCCTCCTCTTTCCCTCCTTCTCCTGCTAATTCTAGCCTATATGCCTGATACTCGCTCCCCTTCATGCCATCCCCACCGAGCTCTCTTTTTTCTTCTCCACCTCCTCAAGGAAAACTGCAAGCCCCGCCTACCTCACACCAGCCTGCCGCCTGCACGCTGCTGCCTTTCAACATTGCAACGCTGCGCACTTCTCTCAGCACAGCCAGCACAAGGGTCAGGCAGGCAATGCAAGCCAGCTCTCTCTTCCTTCGCTTTCCACACCAGCCCCAATGCCACAACTTGCATTCATGCGGCGCCTTCAGGCTAGGAGAGAGAACGTCCTGCCGACACACTGGCTTGCGGCCACACGGGCCAGCTGGCGTGCCCATCAAAGTGCAGCACGCCAAGGCACACAACCGTGCTGCGTTGCAAAGGCCCGGCAAAGCTGCAGCAGCTGAATGGCCCGACCAAGCCGCCTGCCAGAGTTGAGCCCGCAGGCAAGTGTTGGGAGGAATGGCGAGGACGCAGAGAGCAGCAAAAGGTTGGCCTGCCTCTGGTGTGGAGAGTGCTTGGCGTGAGCAGTCTCTGCTGGCCGCAAAAGCCTACTGCACCTGGTATTCCCAGGCGGTCTCCCATCCAAGTACTAACCAGGCCTGAGTCTGCTTAGCTTCCGAGATCAGACGAGATCGGGCGTTTTCAGACTAGTATGGCCGTAGGCATCTGCAGCACCGTCTTCTCGCCTATTCAAGCTGGCCACCCTAGCACCCTCGCCACTTCTTCTTTCCGGTTGTTTTCAATTTTTTCTCTCTCTTTTTCTACTTCTACTTCTACTTCTCCTCCTCTTTCTCTCCTTCTCCTGCTAATTCTAGCCTATATGCCTGATACTCGCTCCCCTTCATGCCATCCCCACCGAGCTCTCTTTTTTCTTCTCCACCTCCTCAAGGAAAACTGCAAGCCCCGCCTACCTCACACCAGCCTGCCGCCTGCACGCTGCTGCCTTTCCACATTGCAACGCTGCGCACTTCTCTCAGCACAGCCAGCACAAGGGTCAGGCAGGCAATGCAAGCCAGCTCTCTCTTCCTTCGCTTTCCACACCAGCCCCAATGCCACAACTTGCATTCATGCGGCGCCTTCAGGCTAGGAGAGAGAACGTCCTGCCGACACACTGGCTTGCGGCCACACGGGCCAGCTGGCGTGCCCATCAAAGTGCAGCACGCCAAGGCACACAACCGTGCTGCGTTGCAAAGGCCCGGCAAAGCTGCAGCAGCTGAATGGCCCGACCAAGCCGCCTGCCTGAGTTGAGCCCGCAGGCAAGTGTTGGGAGGAATGGCGAGGACGCAGAGAGCAGCAAAAGGTTGGCCTGCCTCTGGTGTGGAGAGTGCTTGGCGTGAGCAGTCACTGCTGGCCGCAAAAGCCTACTGCACCTGGTATTCCCAGGCGGTCTCCCATCCAAGTACTAACCAGGCCTGAGTCTGCTTAGCTTCCGAGATCAGACGAGATCGGGCGTTTTCAGACTAGTATGGCCGTAGGCATCTGCAGCACCGTCTTCTCGCCTATTCAAGCTGGCCACCCTAGCACCCTCGCCACTTCTTCTTTCCGGTTGTTTTCAATTTTTTCTCTCTCTTTTTCTACTTCTACTTCTACTTCTCCTCCTCTTTCTCTCCTTCTCCTGCTAATTCTAGCCTATATGCCTGATACTCGCTCCCCTTCATGCCGTCCCCACCTAGCTCTCTTTTTTCTTCTCCACCTCCCCAAGGAAAACTGCAAGCCCCGCCCACCTCACACCAGCCTGCCGCCTGCACGCTGCTGCCTTTCCACATTGCAACGCTGCGCACTTCTCTCAGCACAGCCAGCACAAGGGTCAGGCAGGCAATGCAAGCCAGCTCTCTCTTCCTTCGCTTTCCACACCAGCCCTAATGCCACAACTTGCATTCATGCGGCGCCTTCAGGCTAGGAGAACGTCCTGCCGACACACTGGCTTGCGGCCACACGGGCCAGCTGGCGGGCCCATCAAAGTGCAGCACGCCAAGGCACCCAACCGTGCTGCGTTGCAAAGGCCCGGCAAAGCTGCAGCAGCTGAATGGCCCGACCAAGCCGCCTGCCTGAGTTGAGCCCGCAGGCAAGTGTTGGGAGGAATGGCGAGGACGCAGAGAGCAGCAAAAGGTTGGCCTGCCTCTGGTGTGGAGAGTGCTTGGCGTGAGCAGTCTCTGCTGGCCGCAAAAGCCTACTGCACCTGGTATTCCCAGGCGGTCTCCCATCCAAGTACTAACGAGGCCTGAGTCTGCTTAGCTTCCGAGATCAGGCGTTTTCAGACTAGTATGGCCGTAGGCATCTGCAGCACCGTCTTCTCGCCTATTCAAGTTGGCCACCCTAGCACCCTCGCCACTTCTTCTTTCCGGTTGTTTTCAATTTTTTCTCTCTCTTTTTCTACTTCTACTTCTACTTCTCCTCCTCTTTCTCTCCTTCTCCTGCTAATTCTAGCCTATATGCCTGATACTCGCTCCCCTTCATGCCGTCCCCACCTAGCTCTCTTTTTTCTTCTCCACCTCCCCAAGGAAAACTGCAAGCCCCGCCCACCTCACACCAGCCTGCCGCCTGCACGCTGCTGCCTTTCCACATTGCAACGCTGCGCACTTCTCTCAGCACAGCCAGCACAAGGGTCAGGCAGGCAATGCAAGCCAGCTCTCTCTTCCTTCGCTTTCCACACCAGCCCCAATGCCACAACTTGCATTCATGCGGCGCCTTCAGGCTAGGAGAGAGAACGTCCTGCCGACACACTGGCTTGCGGCCACACGGGCCAGCTGGCGTGCCCATCAAAGTGCAGCACGCCAAGGCACACAACCGTGCTGCGTTGCAAAGGCCCGGCAAAGCTGCAGCAGCTGAATGGCCCGACCAAGCCGCCTGCCTGAGTTGAGCCCGCAGGCAAGTGTTGGGAGGAATGGCGAGGACGCAGAGAGCAGCAAAAGGTTGGCCTGCCTCTGGTGTGGAGAGTGCTTGGCGTGAGCATTCACTGCTGGCCGCAAAAGCCTACTGCACCTGGTATTCCCAGGCGGTCTCCCATCCAAGTACTAACCAGGCCTGAGTCTGCTTAGCTTCCGAGATCAGACGAGATCGGGCGTTTTCAGACTAGTATGGCCGTAGGCATCTGCAGCACCGTCTTCTCGCCTATTCAAGCTGGCCACCCTAGCACCCTCGCCACTTCTTCTTTCCGGTTGTTTTCAATTTTTTCTCTCTCTTTTTCTACTTCTACTTCTACTTCTCCTCCTCTTTCTCTCCTTCTCCTGCTAATTCTAGCCTATATGCCTGATACTCGCTCCCCTTCATGCCGTCCCCACCTAGCTCTCTTTTTTCTTCTCCACCTCCCCAAGGAAAACTGCAAGCCCCGCCCACCTCACACCAGCCTGCCGCCTGCACGCTGCTGCCTTTCCACATTGCAACGCTGCGCACTTCTCTCAGCACAGCCAGCACAAGGGTCAGGCAGGAAATGCAAGCCAGCTCTCTCTTCCTTCGCTTTCCACACCAGCCCCAATGCCACAACTTGCATTCATGCGGCGCCTTCAGGCTAGGAGAGAGAACATCCTGCCGACACACTGGCTTGCGGCCACACGGGCCAGCTGGCGTGCCCATCAAAGTGCAGCACGCCAAGGCACACAACCGTGCTGCGTTGCAAAGGCCCGGCAAAGCTGCAGCAGCTGAATGGCCCGACCAAGCCGCCTGCCTGAGTTGAGCCCGCAGGCAAGTGTTGGGAGGAATGGCGAGGACGCAGAGAGCAGCAAAAGGTTGGCCTGCCTCTGGTGTGGAGAGTGCTTGGCGTGAGCAGTCACTGCTGGCCGCAAAAGCCTACTGCACCTGGTATTCCCAGGCGGTCTCCCATCCAAGTACTAACCAGGCCTGAGTCTGCTTAGCTTCCGAGATCAGACGAGATCGGGCGTTTTCAGACTAGTATGGCCGTAGGCATCTGCAGCACCGTCTTCTCGCCTATTCAAGCTGGCCACCCTAGCACCCTCGCCACTTCTTCTTTCCGGTTGTTTTCAATTTTTTCTCTCTCTTTTTCTACTTCTACTTCTACTTCTCCTCCTCTTTCTCTCCTTCTCCTGCTAATTCTAGCCTATATGCCTGATACTCGCTCCCCTTCATGCCGTCCCCACCTAGCTCTCTTTTTTCTTCTCCACCTCCCCAAGGAAAACTGCAAGCCCCGCCCACCTCACACCAGCCTGCCGCCTGCACGCTGCTGCCTTTCCACATTGCAACGCTGCGCACTTCTCTCAGCACAGCCAGCACAAGGGTCAGGCAGGCAATGCAAGCCAGCTCTCTCTTCCTTCGCTTTCCACACCAGCCCCAATGCCACAACTTGCATTCATGCGGCGCCTTCAGGCTAGGAGAACGTCCTGCCGACACACTGGCTTGCAGCCACACGGGCCAGCTGGCGGGCCCATCAAAGTGCAGCACGCCAAGGCACCCAACCGTGCTGCGTTGCAAAGGCCCGGCAAAGCTGCAGCAGCTGAATGGCCCGACCAAGCCGCCTGCCTGAGTTGAGCCCGCAGGCAAGTGTTGGGAGGAATGGCGAGGACGCAGAGAGCAGCAAAAGGATGGCCTGCCTCTGGTGTGGAGAGTGCTTGGCGTGAGCAGTCTCTGCTGGCCGCAAAAGCCTACTGCACCTGGTATTCCCAGGCGGTCTCCCATCCAAGTACTAACCAGGCCTGAGTCTGCTTAGCTTCCGAGATCAGACGAGATCGGGCGTTTTCAGACTAGTATGGCCGTAGGCATCTGCAGCACCGTCTTCTCGCCTATTCAAGTTGGCCACCCTAGCACCCTCGCCACTTCTTCTTTCCGGTTGTTTTCAATTTTTTCTCTCTCTTTTTCTACTTCTACTTCTACTTCTCCTCCTCTTTCTCTCCTTCTCCTGCTAATTCTAGCCTATATGCCTGATACTCGCTCCCCTTCATGCCGTCCCCACCTAGCTCTCTTTTTTCTTCTCCACCTCCCCAAGGAAAACTGCAAGCCCCGCCCACCTCACACCAGCCTGCCGCCTGCACGCTGCTGCCTTTCCACATTGCAACGCTGCGCACTTCTCTCAGCACAGCCAGCACAAGGGTCAGGCAGGCAATGCAAGCCAGCTCTCTCTTCCTTCGCTTTCCACACCAGCCCCAATGCCACAACTTGCATTCATGCGGCGCCTTCAGGCTAGGAGAGAGAACGTCCTGCCGACACACTGGCTTGCGGCCACACGGGCCAGCTGGCGTGCCCATCAAAGTGCAGCACGCCAAGGCACACAACCGTGCTGCGTTGCAAAGGCCCGGCAAAGCTGCAGCAGCTGAATGGCCCGACCAAGCCGCCTGCCTGAGTTGAGCCCGCAGGCAAGTGTTGGGAGGAATGGCGAGGACGCAGAGAGCAGCAAAAGGTTGGCCTGCCTCTGGTGTGGAGAGTGCTTGGCGTGAGCATTCACTGCTGGCCGCAAAAGCCTACTGCACCTGGTATTCCCAGGCGGTCTCCCATCCAAGTACTAACCAGGCCTGAGTCTGCTTAGCTTCCGAGATCAGACGAGATCGGGCGTTTTCAGACTAGTATGGCCGTAGGCATCTGCAGCACCGTCTTCTCGCCTATTCAAGCTGGCCACCCTAGCACCCTCGCCACTTCTTCTTTCCGGTTGTTTTCAATTTTTTCTCTCTCTTTTTCTACTTCTACTTCTACTTCTCCTCCTCTTTCTCTCCTTCTCCTGCTAATTCTAGCCTATATGCCTGATACTCGCTCCCCTTCATGCCGTCCCCACCTAGCTCTCTTTTTTCTTCTCCACCTCCCCAAGGAAAACTGCAAGCCCCGCCCACCTCACACCAGCCTGCCGCCTGCACGCTGCTGCCTTTCCACATTGCAACGCTGCGCACTTCTCTCAGCACAGCCAGCACAAGGGTCAGGCAGGCAATGCAAGCCAGCTCTCTCTTCCTTCGCTTTCCACACCAGCCCCAATGCCACAACTTGCATTCATGCGGCGCCTTCAGGCTAGGAGAACGTCCTGCCGACACACTGGCTTGCGGCCACACGGGCCAGCTGGCGGGCCCATTAAAGTGCAGCACGCCAAGGCAACCAACCGTGCTGCGTTGCAAAGGTCCGGCAAAGCTGCAGCAGCTGAATGGCCCGACCAAGCCGCCTGCCTGAGTTGAGCCCGCAGGCAAGTGTTGGGAGGAATGGCGAGGACGCAGAGAGCAGCAAAAGGTTGGCCTGCCTCTGGTGTGGAGAGTGCTTGGCGTGAGCAGTCTCTGCTGGCCGCAAAAGCCTACTGCACCTGGTATTCCCAGGCGGTCTCCCATCCAAGTACTAACCAGGCCTGAGTCTGCTTAGCTTCCGAGATCAGACGAGATCGGGCATTTTCAGACTAGCATGGCCATAAGCATCTGCAGCACCGTCTTCTCACCTATTCAAGCTGGCCACGCTAGCACCCTCGCAACTTCTTCTTTCCGGTTGTTTTCAATTTTTTCTCTCTCTTTTTCTACTTCTACTTCTACTGCTCCTCCTCTTTCTCTCCTTCACCTGCTAATTCTAGCCTATATGCCCGATACGCGCTCCCCTTCATGCCGTCCCCACCTAGCTCTCTTTTTTATTCTCCACCTCCCCAAGGAAAACTGCAAGCCCCGCCCACCTCACACCAGCCTGCCGCCTGCACGCTGCTGCCTTTCCACATTGCAACGCTGCGCACTTCTCTCAGCACAGCCAGCACAAGGGTCAGGCAGGCAATGCAAGCCAGCTCTCTCTTCCTTCGCTTTCCACACCAGCCCCAATGCCACAACTTGCATTCATGCGGCGCCTTCAGGCTAGGAGAGAGAACGTCCTGCCGACACACTGGCTTGCGGCCACACGGGCCAGCTGGCGTGCCCATCAAAGTGCAGCACGCCAAGGCACACAACCGTGCTGCGTTGCAAAGGCCCGGCAAAGCTGCAGCAGCTGAATGGCCCGACCAAGCCGCCTGCCTGAGTTGAGCCCGCAGGCAAGTGTTGGGAGGAATGGCGAGGACGCAGAGAGCAGCAAAAGGTTGGCCAGCCTCTGGTGTGGAGAGTGCTTGGCGTGAGCAGTCTCTGCTGGCCGCAAAAGCCTACTGCACCTGGTATTCCCAGGCGGTCGCCCATCCAAGTACTAACCAGGCCTGAGTCTGCTTAGCTTCCGAGATCAGACGAGATCGGGCGTTTACAGACTAGTATGGCCGTAGGCATCTGCATCACCGTCTTCTCGCCTATTCAAGCTGGCCACCCTAGCACCCTCGCCACTTCTTCTTTCCGGTTGTTTTCAATTTTTTCTCTCTCTTTTTCTACTTCTACTTCTACTTCTCCTCCTCTTTCTCTCCTTCTCCTGCTAATTCTAGCCTATATGCCTGATACTCGCTCCCCTTCATGCCGTCCCCACCTAGCTCTCTTTTTTCTTCTCCACCTCCCCAAGGAAAACTGCAAGCCCCGCCCACCTCACACCAGCCTGCCGCCTGCACGCTGCTGCCTTTCCACATTGCAACGCTGCGCACTTCTCTCAGCACAGCCAGCACAAGGGTCAGGCAGGCAATGCAAGCCAGCTCTCTCTTCCTTCGCTTTCCACACCAGCCCCAATGCCACAACTTGCATTCATGCGGCGCCTTCAGGCTAGGAGAGAGAACGTCCTTCCGACACACTGGCTTGCGGCCACACGGGCCAGCTGGCGTGCCCATCAAAGTGCAGCACGCCAAGGCACACAACCGTGCTGCGTTGCAAAGGCCCGGCAAAGCTGCAGCAGCTGAATGGCCCGACCAAGCCGCCTGCCTGAGTTGAGCCCGCAGGCAAGTGTTGGGAGGAATGGCGAGGACGCAGAGAGCAGCAAAAGGTTGGCCTGCCTCTGGTGTGGAGAGTGCTTGGCGTGAGCAGTCTCTGCTGGCCGCAAAAGCCTACTGCACCTGGTATTCCCAGGCGGTCTCCCATCCAAGTACTAACCAGGCCTGAGTCTGCTTAGCTTCCGAGATCAGACAAGATCGGGCGTTTTCAGACTAGTATGGCCGTAGGCATCTGCAGCACCGTCTTCTCGCCTATTCAAGCTGGCCACCCTAGCACCCTCGCCACTTCTTCTTTCCGGTTGTTTTCAATTTTTTCTCTCTCTTTTTCTACTTCTACTTCTACTTCTCCTCCTCTTTCTCTCCTTCTCCTGCTAATTCTAGCCTATATGCCTGATACTCGCTCCCCTTCATGCCGTCCCCACCTAGCTCTCTTTTTTCTCCTCCACCTCCCCAAGGAAAACTGCAAGCCCCGCCCACCTCACACCAGCCTGCCGCCTGCACGCTGCTGCCTTTCCACATTGCAACGCTGCGCACTTCTCTCAGCACAGCCAGCACAAGGGTCAGGCAGGCAATGCAAGCCAGCTCTCTCTTCCTTCGCTTTCCACACCAGCCCCAATGCCACAACTTGCATTCATGCGGCGCCTTCAGGCTAGGAGAACGTCCTGCCGACACACTGGCTTGCGGCCACACGGGCCAGCTGGCGGGCCCATTAAAGTGCAGCACGCCAAGGCAACCAACCGTGCTGCGTTGCAAAGGTCCGGCAAAGCTGCAGCAGCTGAATGGCCCGACCAAGCCGCCTGCCTGAGTTGAGCCCGCAGGCAAGTGTTGGGAGGAATGGCGAGGACGCAGAGAGCAGCAAAAGGTTGGCCTGCCTCTGGTGTGGAGAGTGCTTGGCGTGAGCCGTCTCTGCTGGCCGCAAAAGCCTACTGCACCTGGTATTCCCAGGCGGTCTCCCATCCAAGTACTAACCAGGCCTGAGTCTGCTTAGCTTCCGAGATCAGACGAGATCGGGCATTTTCAGACTAGCATGGCCATAAGCATCTGCAGCACCGTCTTCTCACCTATTCAAGCTGGCCACGCTAGCACCCTCGCAACTTCTTCTTTCCGGTTGTTTTCAATTTTTTCTCTCTCTTTTTCTACTTCTACTTCTACTTCACCTCCTCTTTCTCTCCTTCACCTGCTAATTCTAGCCTATATGCCTGATACGCGCTCCCCTTCATGCCGTCCCCACCTAGCTCTCTTTTTTCTTCTCCACCTCCCCAAGGAAAACTGCAAGCCCCGCCCACCTCACACCAGCCTGCCGCCTGCACGCTGCTGCCTTTCCACATTGCAACGCTGCGCACTTCTCTCAGCACAGCCAGCACAAGGGTCAGGCAGGCAATGCAAGCCAGCTCTCTCTTCCTTCGCTTTCCACACCAGCCACAATGCCACAACTTGCATTCATGCGGCGCCTTCAGGCTAGGAGAGAGAACGTCCTGCCGACACACTGGCTTGCGGCCACACGGGCCAGCTGGCGTGCCCATCAAAGTGCAGCACGCCAAGGCACACAACCGTGCTGCGTTGCAAAGGCCCGGCAAAGCTGCAGCAGCTGAATGGCCCGACCAAGCCGCCTGCCTGAGTTGAGCCCGCAGGCAAGTGTTGGGAGGAATGGCGAGGACGCAGAGAGCAGCAAAAGGTTGGCCTGCCTCTGGTGTGGAGAGTGCTTGGCGTGAGCAGTCTCTGCTGGCCGCAAAAGCCTACTGCACCTGGTATTCCCAGGCGGTCTCCCATCCAAGTACTAACCAGGCCTGAGTCTGCTTAGCTTCCGAGATCAGACGAGATCGGGCGTTTTCAGACTAGTATGGCCGTAGGCATCTGCAGCACCGTCTTCTCGCCTATTCAAGCTGGCCACCCTAGCACCCTCGCCACTTCTTCTTTCCGGTTGTTTTCAATTTTTTCTCTCTCTTTTTCTACTTCTACTTCTACTTCTCCTCCTCTTTCTCTCCTTCTCCTGCTAATTCTAGCCTATATGCCTGATACTCGCTCCCCTTCATGCCATCCCCACCGAGCTCTCTTTTTTCTTCTCCACCTCCTCAAGGAAAACTGCAAGCCCCGCCTACCTCACACCAGCCTGCCGCCTGCACGCTGCTGCCTTTCCACATTGCAACGCTGCGCACTTCTCTCAGCACAGCCAGCACAAGGGTCAGGCAGGCAATGCAAGCCAGCTCTCTCTTCCTTCGCTTTCCACACCAGCCCCAATGCCACAACTTGCATTCATGCGGCGCCTTCAGGCTAGGAGAGAGAACATCCTGCCGACACACTGGCTTGCGGCCACACGGGCCAGCTGGCGTGCCCATCAAAGTGCAGCACGCCAAGGCACACAACCGTGCTGCGTTGCAAAGGCCCGGCAAAGCTGCAGCAGCTGAATGGCCCGACCAAGCCGCCTGCCTGAGTTGAGCCCGCAGGCAAGTGTTGGGAGGAATGGCGAGGACGCAGAGAGCAGCAAAAGGTTGGCCTGCCTCTGGTGTGGAGAGTGCTTGGCGTGAGCAGTCACTGCTGGCCGCAAAAGCCTACTGCACCTGGTATTCCCAGGCGGTCTCCCATCCAAGTACTAACCAGGCCTGAGTCTGCTTAGCTTCCGAGATCAGACGAGATCGGGCGTTTTCAGACTAGTATGGCCGTAGGCATCTGCAGCACCGTCTTCTCGCCTATTCAAGCTGGCCACCCTAGCACCCTCGCCACTTCTTCTTTCCGGTTGTTTTCAATTTTTTCTCTCTCTTTTTCTACTTCTACTTCTACTTCTCCTCCTCTTTCTCTCCTTCTCCTGCTAATTCTAGCCTATATGCCTGATACTCGCTCCCCTTCATGCCGTCCCCACCTAGCTCCCTTTTTTCTTCTCCACCTCCCCAAGGAAAACTGCAAGCCCCGCCCACCTCACACCAGCCTGCCGCCTGCACGCTGCTGCCTTTCCACATTGCAACGCTGCGCACTTCTCTCAGCACAGCCAGCACAAGGGTCAGGCAGGCAATGCAAGCCAGCTCTCTCTTCCTTCGCTTTCCACACCAGCCCCAATGCCACAACTTGCATTCATGCGGCGCCTTCAGGCTAGGAGAACGTCCTGCCGACACACTGGCTTGCGGCCACACGGGCCAGCTGGCGGGCCCATTAAAGTGCAGCACGCCAAGGCAACCAACCGTGCTGCGTTGCAAAGGTCCGGCAAAGCTGCAGCAGCTGAATGGCCCGACCAAGCCGCCTGCCTGAGTTGAGCCCGCAGGCAAGTGTTGGGAGGAATGGCGAGGACGCAGAGAGCAGCAAAAAGTTGGCCTGCCTCTGGTGTGGAGAGTGCTTGGCGTGAGCAGTCTCTGCTGGCCGCAAAAGCCTACTGCACCTGGTATTCCCAGGCGGTCTCCCATCCAAGTACTAACCAGGCCTGAGTCTGCTTAGCTTCCGAGATCAGACGAGATCGGGCGTTTTCAGACTAGTATGGCCGTAGGCATCTGCAGCACCGTCTTCTCGCCTATTCAAGCTGGCCACCCTAGCACCCTCGCCACTTCTTCTTTCCGGTTGTTTTCAATTTTTTCTCTCTCTTTTTCTACTTCTACTTCTACTTCTCCTCCTCTTTCTCTCCTTCACCTGCTAATTCTAGCCTATATGCCTGATACGCGCTCCCCTTCATGCCGTCCCCACCTAGCTCTCTTTTTTCTTCTCCACCTCCCCAAGGAAAACTGCAAGCCCCGCCCACCTCACACCAGCCTGCCGCCTGCACGCTGCTGCCTTTCCACATTGCAACGCTGCGCACTTCTCTCAGCACAGCCAGCACAAGGGTCAGGCAGGCAATGCAAGCCAGCTCTCTCTTCCTTCGCTTTCCACACCAGCCCCAATGCCACAACTTGCATTCATGCGGCGCCTTCAGGCTAGGAGAGAGAACGTCCTGCCGACACACTGGCTTGCGGCCACACGGGCCAGCTGGCGTGCCCATCAAAGTGCAGCACGCCAAGGCACACAACCGTGCTGCGTTGCAAAGGCCCGGCAAAGCTGCAGCAGCTGAATGGCCCGACCAAGCCGCCTGCCTGAGTTGAGCCCGCAGGCAAGTGTTGGGAGGAATGGCGAGGACGCAGAGAGCAGCAAAAGGTTGGCCTGCCTCTGGTGTGGAGAGTGCTTGGCGTGAGCAGTCTCTGCTGGCCGCAAAAGCCTACTGCACCTGGTATTCCCAGGCGGTCTCCCATCCAAGTACTAACCAGGCCTGAGTCTGCTTAGCTTCCGAGATCAGACGAGATCGGGCGTTTTCAGACTAGTATGGCCGTAGGCATCTGCAGCACCGTCTTCTCGCCTATTCAAGCTGGCCACCCTAGCACCCTCGCCACTTCTTCTTTCCGGTTGTTTTCAATTTTTTCTCTCTCTTTTTCTACTTCTACTTCTACTTCTCCTCCTCTTTCTCTCCTTCTCCTGCTAATTCTAGCCTATATGCCTGATACTCGCTCCCCTTCATGCCATCCCCACCGAGCTCTCTTTTTTCTTCTCCACCTCCTCAAGGAAAACTGCAAGCCCCGCCTACCTCACACCAGCCTGCCGCCTGCACGCTGCTGCCTTTCCACATTGCAACGCTGCGCACTTCTCTCAGCACAGCCAGCACAAGGGTCAGGCAGGCAATGCAAGCCAGCTCTCTCTTCCTTCGCTTTCCACACCAGCCCCAATGCCACAACTTGCATTCATGCGGCGCCTTCAGGCTAGGAGAGAGAACATCCTGCCGACACACTGGCTTGCGGCCACACGGGCCAGCTGGCGTGCCCATCAAAGTGCAGCACGCCAAGGCACACAACCGTGCTGCGTTGCAAAGGCCCGGCAAAGCTGCAGCAGCTGAATGGCCCGACCAAGCCGCCTGCCTGAGTTGAGCCCGCAGGCAAGTGTTGGGAGGAATGGCGAGGACGCAGAGGGCAGCAAAAGGTTGGCCTGCCTCTGGTGTGGAGAGTGCTTGGCGTGAGCAGTCACTGCTGGCCGCAAAAGCCTACTGCACCTGGTATTCCCAGGCGGTCTCCCATTCAAGTACTAACCAGGCCTGAGTCTGCTTAGCTTCCGAGATCAGACGAGATCGGGCGTTTTCAGACTAGTATGGCCGTAGGCATCTGCAGCACCGTCTTCTCGCCTATTCAAGCTGGCCACCCTAGCACCCTCGCCACTTCTTCTTTCCGGTTGTTTTCAATTTTTTCTCTCTCTTTTTCTACTTCTACTTCTACTTCTCCTCCTCTTTCTCTCCTTCTCCTGCTAATTCTAGCCTATATGCCTGATACTCGCTCCCCTTCATGCCGTCCCCACCTAGCTCTCTTTTTTCTTCTCCACCTCCCCAAGGAAAACTGCAAGCCCCGCCCACCTCACACCAGCCTGCCGCCTGCACGCTGCTGCCTTTCCACATTGCAACGCTGCGCACTTCTCTCAGCACAGCCAGCACAAGGGTCAGGCAGGCAATGCAAGCCAGCTCTCTCTTCCTTCGCTTTCCACACCAGCCCCAATGCCACAACTTGCATTCATGCGGCGCCTTCAGGCTAGGAGAACGTCCTGCCGACACACTGGCTTGCGGCCACACGGGCCAGCTGGCGGGCCCATCAAAGTGCAGCACGCCAAGGCACCCAACCGTGCTGCGTTGCAAAGGCCCGGCAAAGCTGCAGCAGCTGAATGGCCCGACCAAGCCGCCTGCCTGAGTTGAGCCCGCAGGCAAGTGTTGGGAGGAATGGCGAGGACGCAGAGAGCAGCAAAAGGTTGGCCTGCCTCTGGTGTGGAGAGTGCTTGGCGTGAGCAGTCTCTGCTGGCCGCAAAAGCCTACTGCACCTGGTACTCCCAGGCGGTCTCCCATCCAAGTACTAACCAGGCCTGAGTCTGCTTAGCTTCCGAGATCAGACGTTTTCAGACTAGTATGGCCGTAGGCATCTGCAGCACCGTCTTCTCGCCTATTCAAGCTGGCCACCCTAGCACCCTCGCCACTTCTTCTTTCCGGTTGTTTTCAATTTTTTCTCTCTCTTTTTCTACTTCTACTTCTACTTCTCCTCCTCTTTCCCTCCTTCTCCTGCTAATTCTAGCCTATATGCCTGATACTCGCTCCCCTTCATGCCATCCCCACCGAGCTCTCTTTTTTCTTCTCCACCTCCTCAAGGAAAACTGCAAGCCCCGCCTACCTCACACCAGCCTGCCGCCTGCACGCTGCTGCCTTTCCACATTGCAACGCTGCGCACTTCTCTCAGCACAGCCAGCACAAGGGTCAGGCAGGCAATGCAAGCCAGCTCTCTCTTCCTTCGCTTTCCACACCAGCCCCAATGCCACAACTTGCATTCATGCGGCGCCTTCAGGCTAGGAGAGAGAACGTCCTGCCGACACACTGGCTTGCGGCCACACGGGCCAGCTGGCGTGCCCATCAAAGTGCAACACGCCAAGGCACACAACCGTGCTGCGTTGCAAAGGCCCGGCAAAGCTGCAGCAGCTGAATGGCCCGACCAAGCCGCCTGCCAGAGTTGAGCCCGCAGGCAAGTGTTGGGAGGAATGGCGAGGACGCAGAGAGCAGCAAAAGGTTGGCCTGCCTCTGGTGTGGAGAGTGCTTGGCGTGAGCAGTCTCTGCTGTCCGCAAAAGCCTACTGCACCTGGTATTCCCAGGCGGTCTCCCATCCAAGTACTAACCAGGACTGAGTCTGCTTAGCTTCCGAGATCAGACGAGATCGGGCGTTTTCAGACTAGTATGGCCGTAGGCATCTGCAGCACCGTCTTCTCGCCTATTCAAGCTGGCCACCCTAGCACCCTCGCCACTTCTTCTTTCCGGTTGTTTTCAATTTTTTCTCTCTCTTTTTCTACTTCTACTTCTACTTCTCCTCCTCTTTCTCTCCTTCTCCTGCTAATTCTAGCCTATATGCCTGATACTCGCTCCCCTTCATGCCATCCCCACCGAGCTCTCTTTTTTCTTCTCCACCTCCTCAAGGAAAACTGCAAGCCCCGCCTACCTCACACCAGCCTGCCGCCTGCACGCTGCTGCCTTTCCACATTGCAACGCTGCGCACTTCTCTCAGCACAGCCAGCACAAGGGTCAGGCAGGCAATGCAAGCCAGCTCTCTCTTCCTTCGCTTTCCACACCAGCCCCAATGCCACAACTTGCATTCATGCGGCGCCTTCAGGCTAGGAGAGAGAACGTCCTGCCGACACACTGGCTTGCGGCCACACGGGCCAGCTGGCGTGCCCATCAAAGTGCAGCACGCCAAGGCACACAACCGTGCTGCGTTGCAAAGGCCCGGCAAAGCTGCAGCAGCTGAATGGCCCGACCAAGCCGCCTGCCTGAGTTGAGCCCGCAGGCAAGTGTTGGGAGGAATGGCGAGGACGCAGAGAGCAGCAAAAGGTTGGCCTGCCTCTGGTGTGGAGAGTGCTTGGCGTGAGCAGTCACTGCTGGCCGCAAAAGCCTACTGCACCTGGTATTCCCAGGCGGTCTCCCATCCAAGTACTAACCAGGCCTGAGTCTGCTTAGTTTCCGAGATCAGACGAGATCGGGCGTTTTCAGACTAGTATGGCCGTAGGCATCTGCAGCACCGTCTTCTCGCCTATTCAAGCTGGCCACCCTAGCACCCTCGCCACTTCTTCTTTCCGGTTGTTTTCAATTTTTTCTCTCTCTTTTTCTACTTCTACTTCTACTTCTCCTCCTCTTTCTCTCCTTCTCCTGCTAATTCTAGCCTATATGCCTGATACTCGCTCCCCTTCATGCCGTCCCCACCTAGCTCTCTTTTTTCTTCTCCACCTCCCCAAGGAAAACTGCAAGCCCCGCCCACCTCACACCAGCCTGCCGCCTGCACGCTGCTGCCTTTCCACATTGCAACGCTGCGCACTTCTCTCAGCACAGCCAGCACAAGGGTCAGGCAGGCAATGCAAGCCAGCTCTCTCTTCCTTCGCTTTCCACACCAGCCCCAATGCCACAACTTGCATTCATGCGGCGCCTTCAGGCTAGGAGAGAGAACGTCCTGCCGACACACTGGCTTGCGGCCACACGGGCCAGCTGGCGTGCCCATCAAAGTGCAGCACGCCAAGGCACACAACCGTGCTGCGTTGCAAAGGCCCGGCAAAGCTGCAGCAGCTGAATGGCCCGACCAAGCCGCCTGCCTGAGTTGAGCCCGCAGGCAAGTGTTGGGAGGAATGGCGAGGACGCAGAGAGCAGCAAAAGGTTGGCCTGCCTCTGGTGTGGAGAGTGCTTGGCGTGAGCAGTCACTGCTGGCCGCAAAAGCCTACTGCACCTGGTATTCCCAGGCGGTCTCCCATCCAAGTACTAACCAGGCCTGAGTCTGCTTAGCTTCCGAGATCAGACGAGATCGGGCGTTTTCAGACTAGTATGGCCGTAGGCATCTGCAGCACCGTCTTCTCGCCTATTCAAGCTGGCCACCCTAGCACCCTCGCCACTTCTTCTTTCCGGTTGTTTTCAATTTTTTCTCTCTCTTTTTCTACTTCTACTTCTACTTCTCCTCCTCTTTCTCTCCTTCTCCTGCTAATTCTAGCCTATATGCCTGATACTCGCTCCCCTTCATGCCGTCCCCACCTAGCTCTCTTTTTTCTTCTCCACCTCCCCAAGGAAAACTGCAAGCCCCGCCCACCTCACACCAGCCTGCCGCCTGCACGCTGCTGCCTTTCCACATTGCAACGCTGCGCACTTCTCTCAGCACAGCCAGCACAAGGGTCAGGCAGGCAATGCAAGCCAGCTCTCTCTTCCTTCGCTTTCCACACCAGCCCCAATGCCACAACTTGCATTCATGCGGCGCCTTCAGGCTAGGAGAACGTCCTGCCGACACACTGGCTTGCGGCCACACGGGCCAGCTGGCGGGCCCATTAAAGTGCAGCACGCCAAGGCAACCAACCGTGCTGCGTTGCAAAGGTCCGGCAAAGCTGCAGCAGCTGAATGGCCCGACCAAGCCGCCTGCCTGAGTTGAGCCCGCAGGCAAGTGTTGGGAGGAATGGCGAGGACGCAGAGAGCAGCAAAAGGTTGGCCTGCCTCTGGTGTGGAGAGTGCTTGGCGTGAGCAGTCTCTGCTGGCCGCAAAAGCCTACTGCACCTGGTATTCCCAGGCGGTCTCCCATCCAAGTACTAACCAGGCCTGAGTCTGCTTAGCTTCCGAGATCAGACGAGATCGGGCGTTTTCAGACTAGTATGGCCGTAGGCATCTACAGCACCGTCTTCTCGCCTATTCAAGCTGGCCACCCTAGCACCCTCGTCACTTCTTCTTTCCGGTTGTTTTCAATTTTTTCTCTCTCTTTTTCTACTTCTACTTCTACTTCTCCTCCTCTTTCTCTCCTTCTCCTGCTAATTCTAGCCTATATGCCTGATACTCGCTCCCCTTCATGCCATCCCCACCGAGCTCTCTTTTTTCTTCTCCACCTCCTCAAGGAAAACTGCAAGCCCCGCCTACCTCACACCAGCCTGCCGCCTGCACGCTGCTGCCTTTCCACATTGCAACGCTGCGCACTTCTCTCAGCACAGCCAGCACAAGGGTCAGGCAGGCAATGCAAGCCAGCTCTCTCTTCCTTCGCTTTCCACACCAGCCCCAATGCCACAACTTGCATTCATGCGGCGCCTTCAGGCTAGGAGAGAGAACGTCCTGCCGACACACTGGCTTGCGGCCACACGGGCCAGCTGGCGTGCCCATCAAAGTGCAGCACGCCAAGGCACACAACCGTGCTGCGTTGCAAAGGCCCGGCAAAGCTGCAGCAGCTGAA
>NC_092710.1:304190967-304203467 GCF_047496885.1 Scyliorhinus torazame
GCAGAGAGCAGCAAAAGGTTGGCCTGCCTCTGGTGTGGAGAGTGCTTGGCGTGAGCAGTCTCTGCTGGCCGCAAAAGCCTACTGCACCTGGTATTCCCAGGCGGTCTCCCATCCAAGTACTAACCAGGCCTGAGTCTGCTTAGCTTCCGAGATCAGACGAGATCGGGCGTTTTCAGACTAGTATGGCCGTAGGCATCTGCATCACCGTCTTCTCGCCTATTCAAGCTGGCCACCCTAGCACCCTCGCCACTTCTTCTTTCCGGTTGTTTTCAATTTTTTCTCTCTCTTTTTCTACTTCTACTTCTACTTCTCCTCCTCTTTCTCTCCTTCTCCTGCTAATTCTAGCCTATATGCCTGATACTCGCTCCCCTTCATGCCATCCCCACCGAGCTCTCTTTTTTCTTCTCCACCTCCTCAAGGAAAACTGCAAGCCCCGCCTACCTCACACCAGCCTACCGCCTGCACGCTGCTGCCTTTCCACATTGCAACGCTGCGCACTTCTCTCAGCACAGCCAGCACAAGGGTCAGGCAGGCAATGCAAGCCAGCTCTCTCTTCCTTCGCTTTCCACACCAGCCCCAATGCCACAACTTGCATTCATGCGGCGCCTTCAGGCTAGGAGAGAGAACGTCCTGCCGACACACTGGCTTGCGGCCACACGGGCCAGCTGGCGTGCCCATCAAAGTGCAGCACGCCAAGGCACACAACCGTGCTGCGTTGCAAAGGCCCGGCAAAGCTGCAGCAGCTGAATGGCCCGACCAAGCCGCCTGCCTGAGTTGAGCCCGCAGGCAAGTGTTGGGAGGAATGGCGAGGACGCAGAGAGCAGCAAAAGGTTGGCCTGCCTCTGGTGTGGAGAGTGCTTGGCGTGAGCAGTCTCTGCTGGCCGCAAAAGCCTACTGCACCTGGTATTCCCAGGCGGTCTCCCATCCAAGTACTAACCAGGCCTGAGTCTGCTTAGCTTCCGAGATCAGACGAGATCGGGCGTTTACAGACTAGTATGGCCGTAGGCATCTGCATCACCGTCTTCTCGCCTATTCAAGCTGGCCACCCTAGCACCCTCGCCACTTCTTCTTTCCGGTTGTTTTCAATTTTTTCTCTCTCTTTTTCTACTTCTACTTCTACTTCTCCTCCTCTTTCTCTCCTTCTCCTGCTAATTCTAGCCTATATGCCTGATACTCACTCCCCTTCATGCCGTCCCCACCTAGCTCTCTTTTTTCTTCTCCACCTCCCCAAGGAAAACTGCAAGCCCCGCCCACCTCACACCAGCCTGCCGCCTGCACGCTGCTGCCTTTCCACATTGCAACGCTGCGCACTTCTCTCAGCACAGCCAGCACAAGGGTCAGGCAGGCAATGCAAGCCAGCTCTCTCTTCCTTCGCTTTCCACACCAGCCCCAATGCCACAACTTGCATTCATGCGGCGCCTTCAGGCTAGGAGAGAGAACGTCCTGCCGACACACTGGCTTGCGGCCACACGGGCCAGCTGGCGTGCCCATCAAAGTGCAGCACGCCAAGGCACACAACCGTGCTGCGTTGCAAAGGCCCGGCAAAGCTGCAGCAGCTGAATGGCCCGACCAAGCCGCCTGCCTGAGTTGAGCCCGCAGGCAAGTGTTGGGAGGAATGGCGAGGACGCAGAGAGCAGCAAAAGGTTGGCCTGCCTCTGGTGTGGAGAGTGCTTGGCGTGAGCAGTCTCTGCTGGCCGCAAAAGCCTACTGCACCTGGTATTCCCAGGCGGTCTCCCATCCAAGTACTAACCAGGCCTGAGTCTGCTTAGCTTCCGAGATCAGACGAGATCGGGCGTTTTCAGACTAGTATGGCCGTAGGCATCTGCATCACCGTCTTCTCGCCTATTCAAGCTGGCCACCCTAGCACCCTCGCCACTTCTTCTTTCCGGTTGTTTTCAATTTTTTCTCTCTCTTTTTCTACTTCTACTTCTACTTCTCCTCCTCTTTCTCTCCTTCTCCTGCTAATTCTAGCCTATATGCCAGATACTCGCTCCCCTTCATGCCGTCCCCACCTAGCTCTCTTTTTTCTCCTCCACCTCCCCAAGGAAAACTGCAAGCCCCGCCCACCTCACACCAGCCTGCCGCCTGCACGCTGCTGCCTTTCCACATTGCAACGCTGCGCACTTCTCTCAGCACAGCCAGCACAAGGGTCAGGCAGGCAATGCAAGCCAGCTCTCTCTTCCTTCGCTTTCCACACCAGCCCCAATGCCACAACTTGCATTCATGCGGCGCCTTCAGGCTAGGAGAGAGAACGTCCTGCCGACACACTGGCTTGCGGCCACACGGGCCAGCTGGCGTGCCCATCAAAGTGCAGCATGCCAAGGCACACAACCGTGCTGCGTTGCAAAGGCCCGGCAAAGCTGCAGCAGCTGAATGGCCCGACCAAGCCGCCTGCCTGAGTTGAGCCCGCAGGCAAGTGTTGGGAGGAATGGCGAGGACGCAGAGAGCAGCAAAAGGTTGGCCTGCCTCTGGTGTGGAGAGTGCTTGGCGTGAGCAGTCACTGCTGGCCGCAAAAGCCTACTGCACCTGGTATTCCCAGGCGGTCTCCCATCCAAGTACTAACGAGGCCTGAGTCTGCTTAGCTTCCGAGATCAGACGAGATCGGGCGTTTTCAGACTAGTATGGCCGTAGGCATCTGCAGCACCGTCTTCTCGCCTATTCAAGCTGGCCACCCTAGCACCCTCGCCACTTCTTCTTTCCGGTTGTTTTCAATTTTTTCTCTCTCTTTTTCTACTTCTA
Organism: Scyliorhinus torazame; assembly: GCF_047496885.1. Classification (NCBI taxonomy): domain Eukaryota; kingdom Metazoa; phylum Chordata; class Chondrichthyes; order Carcharhiniformes; family Scyliorhinidae; genus Scyliorhinus; species Scyliorhinus torazame. Next base: position 304,193,707 of record NC_092710.1, read on the forward strand.
CTTCTACTTCTCCTCCTCTTTCTCTCCTTCTCCTGCTAATTCTAGCCTATATGCCTGATACTCGCTCCCCTTCATGCCGTCCCCACCTAGCTCTCTTTTTTCTTCTCCACCTCCCCAAGGAAAACTGCAAGCCCCGCCCACCTCACACCAGCCTGCCGCCTGCACGCTGCTGCCTTTCCACATTGCAACGCTGCGCACTTCTCTCAGCACAGCCAGCACAAGGGTCAGGCAGGCAATGCAAGCCAGCTCTCTCTTCCTTCGCTTTCCACACCAGCCCCAATGCCACAACTTGCATTCATGCGGCGCCTTCAGGCTAGGAGAACGTCCTGCCGACACACTGGCTTGCGGCCACACGGGCCAGCTGGCGGGCCCATTAAAGTGCAGCACGCCAAGGCAACCAACCGTGCTGCGTTGCAAAGGTCCGGCAAAGCTGCAGCAGCTGAATGGCCCGACCAAGCCGCCTGCCTGAGTTGAGCCCGCAGGCAAGTGTTGGGAGGAATGGCGAGGACGCAGAGAGCAGCAAAAGGTTGGCCTGCCTCTGGTGTGGAGAGTGCTTGGCGTGAGCAGTCTCTGCTGGCCGCAAAAGCCTACTGCACCTGGTATTCCCAGGCGGTCTCCCATCCAAGTACTAACCAGGCCTGAGTCTGCTTAGCTTCCAAGATCAGATGAGATCGGGCATTTTCAGACTAGCATGGCCATAAGCATCTGCAGCACCGTCTTCTCGCCTATTCAAGCTGGCCACGCTAGCACCCTCGCAACTTCTTCTTTCCGGTTGTTTTCAATTTTTTCTCTCTCTTTTTCTACTTCTACTTCTACTTCTCCTCCTCTTTCTCTCCTTCACCTGCTAATTCTAGCCTATATGCCCGATACGCGCTCCCCTTCATGCCGTCCCCACCGAGCTCTCTTTTTTCTTCTCCACCTCCCCAAGGAAAACTGCAAGCCCCGCCCACCTCACACCAGCCTGCCGCCTGCACGCTGCTGCCTTTCCACATTGCAATGCTGTGCACTTCTCTCAGCACAGCCAGCACAAGGGTCAGGCAGGCAATGCAAGCCAGCTCTCTCTTCCTTCGCTTTCCACACCAGCCCCAATGCCACAACTTGCATTCATGCGGCGCCTTCAGGCTAGGAGAGAGAACGTCCTGCCGACACACTGGCTTGCGGCCACACGGGCCAGCTGGCGTGCCCATCAAAGTGCAGCACGCCAAGGCACACAACCGTGCTGCGTTGCAAAGGCCCGGCAAAGCTGCAGCAGCTGAATGGCCCGACCAAGCCGCCTGCCTGAGTTGAGCCCGCAGGCAAGTGTTGGGAGGAATGGCGAGGACGCAGAGAGCAGCAAAAGGTTGGCCTGCCTCTGGTGTGGAGAGTGCTTGGCGTGAGCAGTCTCTGCTGGCCGCAAAAGCCTACTGCACCTGGTATTCCCAGGCGGTCTCCCATCCAAGTACTAACCAGGCCTGAGTCTGCTTAGCTTCCGAGATCAGACGAGATCGGGCGTTTACAGACTAGTATGGCCGTAGGCATCTGCATCACCGTCTTCTCGCCTATTCAAGCTGGCCACCCTAGCACCCTCGCCACTTCTTCTTTCCGGTTGTTTTCAATTTTTTCTCTCTCTTTTTCTACTTCTACTTCTACTTCTCCTCCTCTTTCTCTCCTTCTCCTGCTAATTCTAGCCTATATGCCTGATACTCGCTCCCCTTCATGCCGTCCCCACCTAGCTCTCTTTTTTCTTCTCCACCTCCCCAAGGAAAACTGCAAGCCCCGCCCACCTCACACCAGCCTGCCGCCTGCACGCTGCTGCCTTTCCACATTGCAACGCTGCGCACTTCTCTCAGCACAGCCAGCACAAGGGTCAGGCAGGCAATGCAAGCCAGCTCTCTCTTCCTTCGCTTTCCACACCAGCCCCAATGCCACAACTTGCATTCATGCGGCGCCTTCAGGCTAGGAGAGAGAACGTCCTGCCGACACACTGGCTTGCGGCCACACGGGCCAGCTGGCGTGCCCATCAAAGTGCAGCACGCCAAGGCACACAACCGTGCTGCGTTGCAAAGGCCCGGCAAAGCTGCAGCAGCTGAATGGCCCGACCAAGCCGCCTGCCTGAGTTGAGCCCGCAGGCAAGTGTTGGGAGGAATGGCGAGGACGCAGAGAGCAGCAAAAGGTTGGCCTGCCTCTGGTGTGGAGAGTGCTTGGCGTGAGCAGTCTCTGCTGGCCGCAAAAGCCTACTGCACCTGGTATTCCCAGGCGGTCTCCCATCCAAGTACTAACCAGGCCTGAGTCTGCTTAGCTTCCGAGATCAGACGAGATCGGGCGTTTTCAGACTAGTATGGCCGTAGGCATCTGCAGCACCGTCTTCTCGCCTATTCAAGCTGGCCACCCTAGCACCCTCGCCACTTCTTCTTTCCGGTTGTTTTCAATTTTTTCTCTCTCTTTTTCTACTTCTACTTCTACTTCTCCTCCTCTTTCTCTCCTTCTCCTGCTAATTCTAGCCTATATGCCTGATACTCGCTCCCCTTCATGCCGTCCCCACCTAGCTCTCTTTTTTCTTCTCCACCTCCCCAAGGAAAACTGCAAGCCCCGCCCACCTCACACCAGCCTGCCGCCTGCACGCTGCTGCCTTTCCACATTGCAACGCTGCGCACTTCTCTCAGCACAGCCAGCACAAGGGTCAGGCAGGCAATGCAAGCCAGCTCTCTCTTCCTTCGCTTTCCACACCAGCCCCAATGCCACAACTTGCATTCATGCGGCGCCTTCAGGCTAGGAGAACGTCCTGCCGACACACTGGCTTGCGGCCACACGGGCCAGCTGGCGGGCCCATCAAAGTGCAGCACGCCAAGGCACCCAACCGTGCTGCGTTGCAAAGGCCCGGCAAAGCTGCAGCAGCTGAATGGCCCGACCAAGCCGCCTGCCTGAGTTGAGCCCGCAGGCAAGTGTTGGGAGGAATGGCGAGGACGCAGAGAGCAGCAAAAGGTTGGCCTGCCTCTGGTGTGGAGAGTGCTTGGCGTGAGCAGTCTCTGCTGGCCGCAAAAGCCTACTGCACCTGGTACTCCCAGGCGGTCTCCCATCCAAGTACTAACCAGGCCTGAGTCTGCTTAGCTTCCGAGATCAGACGTTTTCAGACTAGTATGGCCGTAGGCATCTGCAGCACCGTCTTCTCGCCTATTCAAGCTGGCCACCCTAGCACCCTCGCCACTTCTTCTTTCCGGTTGTTTTCAATTTTTTCTCTCTCTTTTTCTACTTCTACTTCTACTTCTCCTCCTCTTTCCCTCCTTCTCCTGCTAATTCTAGCCTATATGCCTGATACTCGCTCCCCTTCATGCCATCCCCACCGAGCTCTCTTTTTTCTTCTCCACCTCCTCAAGGAAAACTGCAAGCCCCGCCTACCTCACACCAGCCTGCCGCCTGCACGCTGCTGCCTTTCCACATTGCAACGCTGCGCACTTCTCTCAGCACAGCCAGCACAAGGGTCAGGCAGGCAATGCAAGCCAGCTCTCTCTTCCTTCGCTTTCCACACCAGCCCCAATGCCACAACTTGCATTCATGCGGCGCCTTCAGGCTAGGAGAGAGAACGTCCTGCCGACACACTGGCTTGCGGCCACACGGGCCAGCTGGCGTGCCCATCAAAGTGCAGCACGCCAAGGCACACAACCGTGCTGCGTTGCAAAGGCCCGGCAAAGCTGCAGCAGCTGAATGGCCCGACCAAGCCGCCTGCCAGAGTTGAGCCCGCAGGCAAGTGTTGGGAGGAATGGCGAGGACGCAGAGAGCAGCAAAAGGTTGGCCTGCCTCTGGTGTGGAGAGTGCTTGGCGTGAGCAGTCTCTGCTGTCCGCAAAAGCCTACTGCACCTGGTATTCCCAGGCGGTCTCCCATCCAAGTACTAACCAGGACTGAGTCTGCTTAGCTTCCGAGATCAGACGAGATCGGGCGTTTTCAGACTAGTATGGCCGTAGGCATCTGCAGCACCGTCTTCTCGCCTATTCAAGCTGGCCACCCTAGCACCCTCGCCACTTCTTCTTTCCGGTTGTTTTCAATTTTTTCTCTCTCTTTTTCTACTTCTACTTCTACTTCTCCTCCTCTTTCTCTCCTTCTCCTGCTAATTCTAGCCTATATGCCTGATACTCGCTCCCCTTCATGCCATCCCCACCGAGCTCTCTTTTTTCTTCTCCACCTCCTCAAGGAAAACTGCAAGCCCCGCCTACCTCACACCAGCCTGCCGCCTGCACGCTGCTGCCTTTCCACATTGCAACGCTGCGCACTTCTCTCAGCACAGCCAGCACAAGGGTCAGGCAGGCAATGCAAGCCAGCTCTCTCTTCCTTCGCTTTCCACACCAGCCCCAATGCCACAACTTGCATTCATGCGGCGCCTTCAGGCTAGGAGAGAGAACGTCCTGCCGACACACTGGCTTGCGGCCACACGGGCCAGCTGGCGTGCCCATCAAAGTGCAGCACGCCAAGGCACACAACCGTGCTGCGTTGCAAAGGCCCGGCAAAGCTGCAGCAGCTGAATGGCCCGACCAAGCCGCCTGCCTGAGTTGAGCCCGCAGGCAAGTGTTGGGAGGAATGGCGAGGACGCAGAGAGCTCTGCCTTTCCACATTGCAACGCTGCGCACTTCTCTCAGCACAGCCAGCACAAGGGTCAGGCAGGCAATGCAAGCCAGCTCTCTCTTCCTTCGCTTTCCACACCAGCCCCAATGCCACAACTTGCATTCATGCGGCGCCTTCAGGCTAGGAGAACGTCCTGCCGACACACTGGCTTGCGGCCACACGGGCCAGCTGGCGGGCCCATTAAAGTGCAGCACGCCAAGGCAACCAACCGTGCTGCGTTGCAAAGGTCCGGCAAAGCTGCAGCAGCTGAATGGCCCGACCAAGCCGCCTGCCTGAGTTGAGCCCGCAGGCAAGTGTTGGGAGGAATGGCGAGGACGCAGAGAGCAGCAAAAGGTTGGCCTGCCTCTGGTGTGGAGAGTGCTTGGCGTGAGCAGTCTCTGCTGGCCGCAAAAGCCTACTGCACCTGGTATTCCCAGGCGGTCTCCCATCCAAGTACTAACCAGACCTGAGTCTGCTTAGCTTCCGAGATCAGACGAGATCGGGCATTTTCAGACTAGCATGGCCATAAGCATCTGCAGCACCGTCTTCTCACCTATTCAAGCTGGCCACGCTAGCACCCTCGCAACTTCTTCTTTCCGGTTGTTTTCAATTTTTTCTCTCTCTTTTTCTACTTCTACTTCTACTTCTCCTCCTCTTTCTCTCCTTCTCCTGCTAATTCTAGCCTATATGCCTGATACTCGCTCCCCTTCATGCCATCCCCACCGAGCTCTCTTTTTTCTTCTCCACCTCCTCAAGGAAAACTGCAAGCCCCGCCTACCTCACACCAGCCTGCCGCCTGCACGCTGCTGCCTTTCCACATTGCAACGCTGCGCACTTCTCTCAGCACAGCCAGCACAAGGGTCAGGCAGGCAATGCAAGCCAGCTCTCTCTTCCTTCGCTTTCCACACCAGCCCCAATGCCACAACTTGCATTCATGCGGCGCCTTCAGGCTAGGAGAGAGAACGTCCTGCCGACACACTGGCTTGCGGCCACACGGGCCAGCTGGCGTGCCCATCAAAGTGCAGCACGCCAAGGCACACAACCGTGCTGCGTTGCAAAGGCCCGGCAAAGCTGCAGCAGCTGAATGGCCCGACCAAGCCGCCTGCCTGAGTTGAGCCCGCAGGCAAGTGTTGGGAGGAATGGCGAGGACGCAGAGAGCAGCAAAAGGTTGGCCTGCCTCTGGTGTGGAGAGTGCTTGGCGTGAGCAGTCTCTGCTGGCCGCAAAAGCCTACTGCACCTGGTATTCCCAGGCGGTCTCCCATCCAAGTACTAACCAGGCCTGAGTCTGCTTAGCTTCCGAGATCAGACGAGATCAGGCGTTTTCAGACTAGTATGGCCGTAGGCATCTGCATCACCGTCTTCTCGCCTATTCAAGCTGGCCACCCTAGCACCCTCGCCACTTCTTCTTTCCGGTTGTTTTCAATTTTTTCTCTCTCTTTTTCTACTTCTACTTCTACTTCTCCTCCTCTTTCTCTCCTTCTCCTGCTAATTCTAGCCTATATGCCTGATACTCGCTCCCCTTCATGCCATCCCCACCGAGCTCTCTTTTTTCTTCTCCACCTCCTCAAGGAAAACTGCAAGCCCCGCCTACCTCACACCAGCCTGCCGCCTGCACGCTGCTGCCTTTCCACATTGCAACGCTGCGCACTTCTCTCAGCACAGCCAGCACAAGGGTCAGGCAGGCAATGCAAGCCAGCTCTCTCTTCCTTCGCTTTCCACACCAGCCCCAATGCCACAACTTGCATTCATGCGGCGCCTTCAGGCTAGGAGAGAGAACATCCTGCCGACACACTGGCTTGCGGCCACACGGGCCAGCTGGCGTGCCCATCAAAGTGCAGCACGCCAAGGCACACAACCGTGCTGCGTTGCAAAGGCCCGGCAAAGCTGCAGCAGCTGAATGGCCCGACCAAGCCGCCTGCCTGAGTTGAGCCCGCAGGCAAGTGTTGGGAGGAATGGCGAGGACGCAGAGAGCAGCAAAAGGTTGGCCTGCCTCTGGTGTGGAGAGTGCTTGGCGTGAGCAGTCACTGCTGGCCGCAAAAGCCTACTGCACCTGGTATTCCCAGGCGGTCTCCCATCCAAGTACTAACCAGGCCTGAGTCTGCTTAGCTTCCGAGATCAGACGAGATCGGGCGTTTTCAGACTAGTATGGCCGTAGGCATCTGCAGCACCGTCTTCTCGCCTATTCAAGCTGGCCACCCTAGCACCCTCGCCACTTCTTCTTTCCGGTTGTTTTCAATTTTTTCTCTCTCTTTTTCTACTTCTACTTCTACTTCTCCTCCTCTTTCTCTCCTTCTCCTGCTAATTCTAGCCTATATGCCTGATACTCGCTCCCCTTCATGCCGTCCCCACCTAGCTCTCTTTTTTCTTCTCCACCTCCCCAAGGAAAACTGCAAGCCCCGCCCACCTCACACCAGCCTGCCGCCTGCACGCTGCTGCCTTTCCACATTGCAACGCTGCGCACTTCTCTCAGCACAGCCAGCACAAGGGTCAGGCAGGCAATGCAAGCCAGCTCTCTCTTCCTTCGCTTTCCACACCAGCCCCAATGCCACAACTTGCATTCATGCGGCGCCTTCAGGCTAGGAGAACGTCCTGCCGACACACTGGCTTGCGGCCACACGGGCCAGCTGGCGGGCCCATTAATGTGCAGCACGCCAAGGCAACCAACCGTGCTGCGTTGCAAAGGTCCGGCAAAGCTGCAGCAGCTGAATGGCCCGACCAAGCCGCCTGCCTGAGTTGAGCCCGCAGGCAAGTGTTGGGAGGAATGGCGAGGACGCAGAGAGCAGCAAAAGGTTGGCCTGCCTCTGGTGTGGAGAGTGCTTGGCGTGAGCAGTCTCTGCTGGCCGCAAAAGCCTACTGCACCTGGTATTCCCAGGCGGTCTCCCATCCAAGTACTAACCAGGCCTGAGTCTGCTTAGCTTCCGAGATCAGACGAGATCGGGCATTTTCAGACTAGCATGGCCATAAGCATCTGCAGCACCGTCTTCTCACCTATTCAAGCTGGCCACGCTAGCACCCTCGCAACTTCTTCTTTCCGGTTGTTTTCAATTTTTTCTCTCTCTTTTTCTACTTCTACTTCTACTTCTCCTCCTCTTTCTCTCCTTCTCCTGCTAATTCTAGCCTATATGCCTGATACTCGCTCCCCTTCATGCCATCCCCACCGAGCTCTCTTTTTTCTTCTCCACCTCCTCAAGGAAAACTGCAAGCCCCGCCTACCTCACACCAGCCTGCCGCCTGCACGCTGCTGCCTTTCCACATTGCAACGCTGCGCACTTCTCTCAGCACAGCCAGCACAAGGGTCAGGCAGGCAATGCAAGCCAGCTCTCTCTTCCTTCGCTTTCCACACCAGCCCCAATGCCACAACTTGCATTCATGCGGCGCCTTCAGGCTAGGAGAGAGAACATCCTGCCGACACACTGGCTTGCGGCCACACGGGCCAGCTGGCGTGCCCATCAAAGTGCAGCACGCCAAGGCACACAACCGTGCTGCGTTGCAAAGACCCGGCAAAGCTGCAGCAGCTGAATGGCCCGACCAAGCCGCCTGCCTGAGTTGAGCCCGCAGGCAAGTGTTGGGAGGAATGGCGAGGACGCAGAGAGCAGCAAAAGGTTGGCCTGCCTCTGGTGTGGAGAGTGCTTGGCGTGAGCAGTCACTGCTGGCCGCAAAAACCTACTGCACCTGGTATTCCCAGGCGGTCTCCCATCCAAGTACTAACCAGGCCTGAGTCTGCTTAGCTTCCGAGATCAGACGAGATCGGGCGTTTTCAGACTAGTATGGCCGTAGGCATCTGCAGCACCGTCTTCTCGCCTATTCAAGCTGGCCACCCTAGCACCCTCGCCACTTCTTCTTTCCGGTTGTTTTCAATTTTTTCTCTCTCTTTTTCTACTTCTACTTCTACTTCTCCTCCTCTTTCTCTCCTTCTCCTGCTAATTCTAGCCTATATGCCTGATACTCGCTCCCCTTCATGCCGTCCCCACCTAGCTCTCTTTTTTCTTCTCCACCTCCCCAAGGAAAACTGCAAGCCCCGCCCACCTCACACCAGCCTGCCGCCTGCACGCTGCTGCCTTTCCACATTGCAACGCTGCGCACTTCTCTCAGCACAGCCAGCACAAGGGTCAGGCAGGCAATGCAAGCCAGCTCTCTCTTCCTTCGCTTTCCACACCAGCCCCAATGCCACAACTTGCATTCATGCGGCGCCTTCAGGCTAGGAGAACGTCCTGCCGACACACTGGCTTGCGGCCACACGGGCCAGCTGGCGGGCCCATTAAAGTGCAGCACGCCAAGGCAACCAACCGTGCTGCGTTGCAAAGGTCCGGCAAAGCTGCAGCAGCTGAATGGCCCGACCAAGCCGCCTGCCTGAGTTGAGCCCGCAGGCAAGTGTTGGGAGGAATGGCGAGGACGCAGAGAGCAGCAAAAGGTTGGCCTGCCTCTGGTGTGGAGAGTGCTTGGCGTGAGCAGTCTCTGCTGGCCGCAAAAGCCTACTGCACCTGGTATTCCCAGGCGGTCTCCCATCCAAGTACTAACCAGGCCTGAGTCTGCTTAGCTTCCGAGATCAGACGAGATCGGGCGTTTTCAGACTAGCATGGCCATAAGCATCTACAGCACCGTCTTCTCACCTATTCAAGCTGGCCACGCTAGCACCCTCGCAACTTCTTCTTTCCGGTTGTTTTCAATTTTTTCTCTCTCTTTTTCTACTTCTACTTCTACTTCTCCTCCTCTTTCTCTCCTTCACCTGCTAATTCTAGCCTATATGCCTGATACGCGCTCCCCTTCATGCCGTCCCCACCTAGCTCTCTTTTTTCTTCTCCACCTCCCCAAGGAAAACTGCAAGCCCCGCCCACCTCACACCAGCCTGCCGCCTGCACGCTGCTGCCTTTCCACATTGCAACGCTGCGCACTTCTCTCAGCACAGCCAGCACAAGGGTCAGGCAGGCAATGCAAGCCAGCTCTCTCTTCCTTCGCTTTCCACACCAGCCCCAATGCCACAACTTGCATTCATGCGGCGCCTTCAGGCTAGGAGAGAGAACGTCCTGCCGACACACTGGCTTGCGGCCACACGGGCCAGCTGGCGTGCCCATCAAAGTGCAGCACGCCAAGGCACACAACCGTGCTGCGTTGCAAAGGCCCGGCAAAGCTGCAGCAGCTGAATGGCCCGACCAAGCCGCCTGCCTGAGTTGAGCCCGCAGGCAAGTGT
>NC_092710.1:304208467-304235967 GCF_047496885.1 Scyliorhinus torazame
TCCAAGTACTAACCAGGCCTGAGTCTGCTTAGCTTCCGAGATCAGACGAGATCGGGCATTTTCAGACTAGCATGGCCATAAGCATCTGCAGCACCGTCTTCTCACCTATTCAAGCTGGCCACGCTAGCATCCTCGCAACTTCTTCTTTCCGGTTGTTTTCAATTTTTTCTCTCTCTTTTTCTACTTCTACTTCTACTTCTCCTCCTCTTTCTCTCCTTCTCCTGCTAATTCTAGCCTATATGCCTGATACTCGCTCCCCTTCATGCCATCCCCACCGAGCTCTCTTTTTTCTTCTCCACCTCCTCAAGGAAAACTGCAAGCCCCGCCTACCTCACACCAGCCTGCCGCCTGCACGCTGCTGCCTTTCCACATTGCAACGCTGCGCACTTCTCTCAGCACAGCCAGCACAAGGGTCAGGCAGGCAATGCAAGCCAGCTCTCTCTTCCTTCGCTTTCCACACCAGCCCCAATGCCACAACTTGCATTCATGCGGCGCCTTCAGGCTAGGAGAGAGAACATCCTGCCGACACACTGGCTTGCGGCCACACGGGCCAGCTGGCGTGCCCATCAAAGTGCAGCACGCCAAGGCACACAACCGTGCTGCGTTGCAAAGACCCGGCAAAGCTGCAGCAGCTGAATGGCCCGACCAAGCCGCCTGCCTGAGTTGAGCCCGCAGGCAAGTGTTGGGAGGAATGGCGAGGACGCAGAGAGCAGCAAAAGGTTGGCCTGCCTCTGGTGTGGAGAGTGCTTGGCGTGAGCAGTCACTGCTGGCCGCAAAAACCTACTGCACCTGGTATTCCCAGGCGGTCTCCCATCCAAGTACTAACCAGGCCTGAGTCTGCTTAGCTTCCGAGATCAGACGAGATCGGGCGTTTTCAGACTAGTATGGCCGTAGGCATCTGCAGCACCGTCTTCTCGCCTATTCAAGCTGGCCACCCTAGCACCCTCGCCACTTCTTCTTTCCGGTTGTTTTCAATTTTTTCTCTCTCTTTTTCTACTTCTACTTCTACTTCTCCTCCTCTTTCTCTCCTTCTCCTGCTAATTCTAGCCTATATGCCTGATACTCGCTCCCCTTCATGCCGTCCCCACCTAGCTCTCTTTTTTCTTCTCCACCTCCCCAAGGAAAACTGCAAGCCCCGCCCACCTCACACCAGCCTGCCGCCTGCACGCTGCTGCCTTTCCACATTGCAACGCTGCGCACTTCTCTCAGCACAGCCAGCACAAGGGTCAGGCAGGCAATGCAAGCCAGCTCTCTCTTCCTTCGCTTTCCACACCAGCCCCAATGCCACAACTTGCATTCATGCGGCGCCTTCAGGCTAGGAGAACGTCCTGCCGACACACTGGCTTGCGGCCACACGGGCCAGCTGGCGGGCCCATTAAAGTGCAGCACGCCAAGGCAACCAACCGTGCTGCGTTGCAAAGGTCCGGCAAAGCTGCAGCAGCTGAATGGCCCGACCAAGCCGCCTGCCTGAGTTGAGCCCGCAGGCAAGTGTTGGGAGGAATGGCGAGGACGCAGAGAGCAGCAAAAGGTTGGCCTGCCTCTGGTGTGGAGAGTGCTTGGCGTGAGCAGTCTCTGCTGGCCGCAAAAGCCTACTGCACCTGGTATTCCCAGGCGGTCTCCCATCCAAGTACTAACCAGGCCTGAGTCTGCTTAGCTTCCGAGATCAGACGAGATCGAGCGTTTTCAGACTAGCATGGCCATAAGCATCTGCAGCACCGTCTTCTCACCTATTCAAGCTGGCCACGCTAGCACCCTCGCAACTTCTTCTTTCCGGTTGTTTTCAATTTTTTCTCTCTCTTTTTCTACTTCTACTTCTACTTCTCCTCCTCTTTCTCTCCTTCTCCTGCTAATTCTAGCCTATATGCCTGATACTCGCTCCCCTTCATGCCATCCCCACCGAGCTCTCTTTTTTCTTCTCCACCTCCCCAAGGAAAACTGCAAGCCCCGCCCACCTCACACCAGCCTGCCGCCTGCACGCTGCTGCCTTTCCACATTGCAACGCTGCGCACTTCTCTCAGCACAGCCAGCACAAGGGTCAGGCAGGCAATGCAAGCCAGCTCTCTCTTCCTTCGCTTTCCACACCAGCCCCAATGCCACAACTTGCATTCATGCGGCGCCTTCAGGCTAGGAGAGAGAACGTCCTGCCGACACACTGGCTTGCGGCCACACGGGCCAGCTGGCGTGCCCATCAAAGTGCAGCACGCCAAGGCACACAACCGTGCTGCGTTGCAAAGGCCCGGCAAAGCTGCAGCAGCTGAATGGCCCGACCAAGCCGCCTGCCTGAGTTGAGCCCGCAGGCAAGTGTTGGGAGGAATGGCGAGGACGCAGAGAGCAGCAAAAGGTTGGCCTGCCTCTGGTGTGGAGAGTGCTTGGCGTGAGCAGTCTCTGCTGGCCGCAAAAGCCTACTGCACCTGGTATTCCCAGGCGGTCTCCCATCCAAGTACTAACCAGGCCTGAGTCTGCTTAGCTTCCGAGATCAGACGAGATCGGGCGTTTTCAGACTAGTATGGCCGTAGGCATCTGCAGCACCGTCTTCTCGCCTATTCAAGCTGGCCACCCTAGCACCCTCGCCACTTCTTCTTTCCGGTTGTTTTCAATTTTTTCTCTCTCTTTTTCTACTTCTACTTCTACTTCTCCTCCTCTTTCTCTCCTTCTCCTGCTAATTCTAGCCTATATGCCTGATACTCGCTCCCCTTCATGCCGTCCCCACCTAGCTCTCTTTTTTCTCCTCCACCTCCCCAAGGAAAACTGCAAGCCCCGCCCACCTCACACCAGCCTGCCGCCTGCACGCTGCTGCCTTTCCACATTGCAACGCTGCGCACTTCTCTCAGCACAGCCAGCACAAGGGTCAGGCAGGCAATGCAAGCCAGCTCTCTCTTCCTTCGCTTTCCACACCAGCCCCAATGCCACAACTTGCATTCATGCGGCGCCTTCAGGCTAGGAGAGAGAACGTCCTGCCGACACACTGGCTTGCGGCCACACGGGCCAGCTGGCGTGCCCATCAAAGTGCAGCATGCCAAGGCACACAACCGTGCTGCGTTGCAAAGGCCCGGCAAAGCTGCAGCAGCTGAATGGCCCGACCAAGCCGCCTGCCTGAGTTGAGCCCGCAGGCAAGTGTTGGGAGGAATGGCGAGGACGCAGAGAGCAGCAAAAGGTTGGCCTGCCTCTGGTGTGGAGAGTGCTTGGCGTGAGCAGTCACTGCTGGCCGCAAAAGCCTACTGCACCTGGTATTCCCAGGCGGTCTCCCATCCAAGTACTAACGAGGCCTGAGTCTGCTTAGCTTCCGAGATCAGACGAGATCGGGCGTTTTCAGACTAGTATGGCCGTAGGCATCTGCAGCACCGTCTTCTCGCCTATTCAAGCTGGCCACCCTAGCACCCTCGCCACTTCTTCTTTCCGGTTGTTTTCAATTTTTTCTCTCTCTTTTTCTACTTCTACTTCTACTTCTCCTCCTCTTTCTCTCCTTCTCCTGCTAATTCTAGCCTATATGCCTGATACTCGCTCCCCTTCATGCCGTCCCCACCTAGCTCTCTTTTTTCTTCTCCACCTCCCCAAGGAAAACTGCAAGCCCCGCCCACCTCACACCAGCCTGCCGCCTGCACGCTGCTGCCTTTCCACATTGCAACGCTGCGCACTTCTCTCAGCACAGCCAGCACAAGGGTCAGGCAGGCAATGCAAGCCAGCTCTCTCTTCCTTCGCTTTCCACACCAGCCCCAATGCCACAACTTGCATTCATGCGGCGCCTTCAGGCTAGGAGAACGTCCTGCCGACACACTGGCTTGCGGCCACACGGGCCAGCTGGCGGGCCCATTAAAGTGCAGCACGCCAAGGCAACCAACCGTGCTGCGTTGCAAAGGTCCGGCAAAGCTGCAGCAGCTGAATGGCCCGACCAAGCCGCCTGCCTGAGTTGAGCCCGCAGGCAAGTGTTGGGAGGAATGGCGAGGACGCAGAGAGCAGCAAAAGGTTGGCCTGCCTCTGGTGTGGAGAGTGCTTGGCGTGAGCAGTCTCTGCTGGCCGCAAAAGCCTACTGCACCTGGTATTCCCAGGCGGTCTCCCATCCAAGTACTAACCAGGCCTGAGTCTGCTTAGCTTCCGAGATCAGACGAGATCGGGCATTTTCAGACTAGCATGGCCATAAGCATCTGCAGCACCGTCTTCTCGCCTATTCAAGCTGGCCACGCTAGCACCCTCGCAACTTCTTCTTTCCGGTTGTTTTCAATTTTTTCTCTCTCTTTTTCTACTTCTACTTCTACTTCTCCTCCTCTTTCTCTCCTTCACCTGCTAATTCTAGCCTATATGCCCGATACGCGCTCCCCTTCATGCCGTCCCCACCTAGCTCTCTTTTTTCTTCTCCACCTCCCCAAGGAAAACTGCAAGCCCCGCCCACCTCACACCAGCCTGCCGCCTGCACGCTGCTGCCTTTCCACATTGCAATGCTGTGCACTTCTCTCAGCACAGCCAGCACAAGGGTCAGGCAGGCAATGCAAGCCAGCTCTCTCTTCCTTCGCTTTCCACACCAGCCCCAATGCCACAACTTGCATTCATGCGGCGCCTTCAGGCTAGGAGAGAGAACGTCCTGCCGACACACTGGCTTGCGGCCACACGGGCCAGCTGGCGTGCCCATCAAAGTGCAGCACGCCAAGGCACACAACCGTGCTGCGTTGCAAAGGCCCGGCAAAGCTGCAGCAGCTGAATGGCCCGACCAAGCCGCCTGCCTGAGTTGAGCCCGCAGGCAAGTGTTGGGAGGAATGGCGAGGACGCAGAGAGCAGCAAAAGGTTGGCCTGCCTCTGGTGTGGAGAGTGCTTGGCGTGAGCAGTCTCTGCTGGCCGCAAAAGCCTACTGCACCTGGTATTCCCAGGCGGTCTCCCATCCAAGTACTAACCAGGCCTGAGTCTGCTTAGCTTCCGAGATCAGACGAGATCGGGCGTTTACAGACTAGTATGGCCGTAGGCATCTGCATCACCGTCTTCTCGCCTATTCAAGCTGGCCACCCTAGCACCCTCGCCACTTCTTCTTTCCGGTTGTTTTCAATTTTTTCTCTCTCTTTTTCTACTTCTACTTCTACTTCTCCTCCTCTTTCTCTCCTTCTCCTGCTAATTCTAGCCTATATGCCTGATACTCGCTCCCCTTCATGCCGTCCCCACCTAGCTCTCTTTTTTCTTCTCCACCTCCCCAAGGAAAACTGCAAGCCCCGCCCACCTCACACCAGCCTGCCGCCTGCACGCTGCTGCCTTTCCACATTGCAACGCTGCGCACTTCTCTCAGCACAGCCAGCACAAGGGTCAGGCAGGCAATGCAAGCCAGCTCTCTCTTCCTTCGCTTTCCACACCAGCCCCAATGCCACAACTTGCATTCATGCGGCGCCTTCAGGCTAGGAGAGAGAACGTCCTGCCGACACACTGGCTTGCGGCCACACGGGCCAGCTGGCGTGCCCATCAAAGTGCAGCACGCCAAGGCACACAACCGTGCTGCGTTGCAAAGGCCCGGCAAAGCTGCAGCAGCTGAATGGCCCGACCAAGCCGCCTGCCTGAGTTGAGCCCGCAGGCAAGTGTTGGGAGGAATGGCGAGGACGCAGAGAGCAGCAAAAGGTTGGCCTGCCTCTGGTGTGGAGAGTGCTTGGCGTGAGCAGTCTCTGCTGGCCGCAAAAGCCTACTGCACCTGGTATTCCCAGGCGGTCTCCCATCCAAGTACTAACCAGGCCTGAGTCTGCTTAGCTTCCGAGATCAGACGAGATCAGGCGTTTTCAGACTAGTATGGCCGTAGGCATCTGCAGCACCGTCTTCTCGCCTATTCAAGCTGGCCACCCTAGCACCCTCGCCACTTCTTCTTTCCGGTTGTTTTCAATTTTTTCTCTCTCTTTTTCTACTTCTACTTCGACTTCTCCTCCTCTTTCTCTCCTTCTCCTGCTAATTCTAGCCTATATGCCTGATACTCGCTCCCCTTCATGCCGTCCCCACCTAGCTCTCTTTTTTCTCCTCCACCTCCCCAAGGAAAACTGCAAGCCCCGCCCACCTCACACCAGCCTGCCGCCTGCACGCTGCTGCCTTTCCACATTGCAACGCTGCGCACTTCTCTCAGCACAGCCAGCACAAGGGTCAGGCAGGCAATGCAAGCCAGCTCTCTCTTCCTTCGCTTTCCACACCAGCCCCAATGCCACAACTTGCATTCATGCGGCGCCTTCAGGCTAGGAGAACGTCCTGCCGACACACTGGCTTGCGGCCACACGGGCCAGCTGGCGGGCCCATTAAAGTGCAGCACGCCAAGGCAACCAACCGTGCTGCGTTGCAAAGGTCCGGCAAAGCTGCAGCAGCTGAATGGCCCGACCAAGCCGCCTGCCTGAGTTGAGCCCGCAGGCAAGTGTTGGGAGGAATGGCGAGGACGCAGAGAGCAGCAAAAGGTTGGCCTGCCTCTGGTGTGGAGAGTGCTTGGCGTGAGCAGTCTCTGCTGGCCGCAAAAGCCTACTGCACCTGGTATTCCCAGGCGGTCTCCCATCCAAGTACTAACCAGGCCTGAGTCTGCTTAGCTTCCGAGATCAGACGAGATCGGGCATTTTCAGACTAGCATGGCCATAAGCATCTGCAGCACCGTCTTCTCACCTATTCAAGTTGGCCACGCTAGCACCCTCGCAACTTCTTCTTTCCGGTTGTTTTCAATTTTTTCTCTCTCTTTTTCTACTTCTACTTCTACTTCTCCTCCTCTTTCTCTCCTTCACCTGCTAATTCTAGCCTATATGCCTGATACGCGCTCCCCTTCATGCCGTCCCCACCTAGCTCTCTTTTTTCTTCTCCACCTCCCCAAAAAAAACTGCAAGCCCCGCCCACCTCACACCAGCCTGCCGCCTGCACGCTGCTGCCTTTCCACATTGCAACGCTGCGCACTTCTCTCAGCACAGCCAGCACAAGGGTCAGGCAGGCAATGCAAGCCAGCTCTCTCTTCCTTCGCTTTCCACACCAGCCCCAATGCCACAACTTGCATTCATGCGGCGCCTTCAGGCTAGGAGAGAGAACGTCCTGCCGACACACTGGCTTGCGGCCACACGGGCCAGCTGGCGTGCCCATCAAAGTGCAGCACGCCAAGGCACACAACCGTGCTGCGTTGCAAAGGCCCGGCAAAGCTGCAGCAGCTGAATGGTCCGACCAAGCCGCCTGCCTGAGTTGAGCCCGCAGGCAAGTGTTGGGAGGAATGGCGAGGACGCAGAGAGCAGCAAAAGGTTGGCCTGCCTCTGGTGTGGAGAGTGCTTGGCGTGAGCAGTCTCTGCTGGCCGCAAAAGCCTACTGCACCTGGTATTCCCAGGCGGTCTCCCATCCAAGTACTAACCAGGCCTGAGTCTGCTTAGCTTCCGAGATCAGACGAGATCGGGCGTTTTCAGACTAGTATGGCCGTAGGCATCTGCATCGCCGTCTTCTCGCCTATTCAAGCTGGCCACCCTAGCACCCTCGCCACTTCTTCTTTCCGGTTGTTTTCAATTTTTTCTCTCTCTTTTTCTACTTCTACTTCTACTTCTCCTCCTCTTTCTCTCCTTCTCCTGCTAATTCTAGCCTATATGCCTGATACTCGCTCCCCTTCATGCCATCCCCACCGAGCTCTCTTTTTTCTTCTCCACCTCCTCAAGGAAAACTGCAAGCCCCGCCTACCTCACACCAGCCTGCCGCCTGCACGCTGCTGCCTTTCCACATTGCAACGCTGCGCACTTCTCTCAGCACAGCCAGCACAAGGGTCAGGCAGGCAATGCAAGCCAGCTCTCTCTTCCTTCGCTTTCCACACCAGCCCCAATGCCACAACTTGCATTCATGCGGCGCCTTCAGGCTAGGAGAGAGAACGTCCTGCCGACACACTGGCTTGCGGCCACACGGGCCAGCTGGCGTGCCCATCAAAGTGCAGCACGCCAAGGCACACAACCGTGCTGCGTTGCAAAGGCCCGGCAAAGCTGCAGCAGCTGAATGGCCCGACCAAGCCGCCTGCCTGAGTTGAGCCCGCAGGCAAGTGTTGGGAGGAATGGCGAGGACGCAGAGAGCAGCAAAAGGTTGGCCTGCCTCTGGTGTGGAGAGTGCTTGGCGTGAGCAGTCTCTGCTGGCCGCAAAAGCCTACTGCACCTGGTATTCCCAGGCGGTCTCCCATCCAAGTACTAACCAGGCCTGAGTCTGCTTAGCTTCCGAGATCAGACGAGATCGGGCGTTTACAGACTAGTATGGCCGTAGGCATCTGCATCACCGTCTTCTCGCCTATTCAAGCTGGCCACCCTAGCACCCTCGCCACTTCTTCTTTCCGGTTGTTTTCAATTTTTTCTCTCTCTTTTTCTACTTCTACTTCTACTTCTCCTCCTCTTTCTCTCCTTCTCCTGCTAATTCTAGCCTATATGCCTGATACTCGCTCCCCTTCATGCCGTCCCCACCTAGCTCTCTTTTTTCTTCTCCACCTCCCCAAGGAAAACTGCAAGCCCCGCCCACCTCACACCAGCCTGCCGCCTGCACGCTGCTGCCTTTCCACATTGCAACGCTGCGCACTTCTCTCAGCACAGCCAGCACAAGGGTCAGGCAGGCAATGCAAGCCAGCTCTCTCTTCCTTCGCTTTCCACACCAGCCCCAATGCCACAACTTGCATTCATGCGGCGCCTTCAGGCTAGGAGAGAGAACGTCCTGCCGACACACTGGCTTGCGGCCACACGGGCCAGCTGGCGTGCCCATCAAAGTGCAGCACGCCAAGGCACACAACCGTGCTGCGTTGCAAAGGCCCGGCAAAGCTGCAGCAGCTGAATGGCCCGACCAAGCCGCCTGCCTGAGTTGAGCCCGCAGGCAAGTGTTGGGAGGAATGGCGAGGACGCAGAGAGCAGCAAAAGGTTGGCCTGCCTCTGGTGTGGAGAGTGCTTGGCGTGAGCAGTCTCTGCTGGCCGCAAAAGCCTACTGCACCTGGTATTCCCAGGCGGTCTCCCATCCAAGTACTAACCAGGCCTGAGTCTGCTTAGCTTCCGAGATCAGACGAGATCGGGCGTTTTCAGACTAGTATGGCCGTCGGCATCTGCAGCACCGTCTTCTCGCCTATTCAAGCTGGCCACCCTAGCACCCTCGCCACTTCTTCTTTCCGGTTGTTTTCAATTTTTTCTCTCTCTTTTTCTACTTCTACTTCTACTTCTCCTCCTCTTTCTCTCCTTCTCCTGCTAATTCTAGCCTATATGCCTGATACTCGCTCCCCTTCATGCCGTCCCCACCTAGCTCTCTTTTTTCTCCTCCACCTCCCCAAGGAAAACTGCAAGCCCCGCCCACCTCACACCAGCCTGCCGCCTGCACGCTGCTGCCTTTCCACATTGCAACGCTGCGCACTTCTCTCAGCACAGCCAGCACAAGGGTCAGGCAGGCAATGCAAGCCAGCTCTCTCTTCCTTCGCTTTCCACACCAGCCCCAATGCCACAACTTGCATTCATGCGGCGCCTTCAGGCTAGGAGAACGTCCTGCCGACACACTGGCTTGCGGCCACACGGGCCAGCTGGCGGGCCCATTAAAGTGCAGCACGCCAAGGCAACCAACCGTGCTGCGTTGCAAAGGTCCGGCAAAGCTGCAGCAGCTGAATGGCCCGACCAAGCCGCCTGCCTGAGTTGAGCCCGCAGGCAAGTGTTGGGAGGAATGGCGAGGACGCAGAGAGCAGCAAAAGGTTGGCCTGCCTCTGGTGTGGAGAGTGCTTGGCGTGAGCAGTCTCTGCTGGCCGCAAAAGCCTACTGCACCTGGTATTCCCAGGCGGTCTCCCATCCAAGTACTAACCAGACCTGAGTCTGCTTAGCTTGCGAGATCAGACGAGATCGGGCATTTTCAGACTAGCATGGCCATAAGCATCTGCAGCACCGTCTTCTCACCTATTCAAGCTGGCCACGCTAGCACCCTCGCAACTTCTTCTTTCCGGTTGTTTTCAATTTTTTCTCTCTCTTTTTCTACTTCTACTTCTACTTCTCCTCCTCTTTCTCTCCTTCACCTGCTAATTCTAGCCTATATGCCTGATACGCGCTCCCCTTCATGCCGTCCCCACCTAGCTCTCTTTTTTCTTCTCCACCTCCCCAAGGAAAACTGCAAGCCCCGCCCACCTCACACCAGCCTGCCGCCTGCACGCTGCTGCCTTTCCACATTGCAACGCTGCGCACTTCTCTCAGCACAGCCAGCAC
The DNA here is from genome assembly GCF_047496885.1 of Scyliorhinus torazame. NCBI lineage: Eukaryota > Metazoa > Chordata > Chondrichthyes > Carcharhiniformes > Scyliorhinidae > Scyliorhinus > Scyliorhinus torazame. The sequence goes on from NC_092710.1 coordinate 304,218,616, forward strand.
AAGGGTCAGGCAGGCAATGCAAGCCAGCTCTCTCTTCCTTCGCTTTCCACACCAGCCCCAATGCCACAACTTGCATTCATGCGGCGCCTTCAGGCTAGGAGAGAGAACGTCCTGCCGACACACTGGCTTGCGGCCACACGGGCCAGCTGGCGTGCCCATCAAAGTGCAGCACGCCAAGGCACACAACCGTGCTGCGTTGCAAAGGCCCGGCAAAGCTGCAGCAGCTGAATGGCCCGACCAAGCCGCCTGCCTGAGTTGAGCCCGCAGGCAAGTGTTGGGAGGAATGGCGAGGACGCAGAGAGCAGCAAAAGGTTGGCCTGCCTCTGGTGTGGAGAGTGCTTGGCGTGAGCAGTCTCTGCTGGCCGCAAAAGCCTACTGCACCTGGTATTCCCAGGCGGTCTCCCATCCAAGTACTAACCAGGCCTGAGTCTGCTTAGCTTCCGAGATCAGACGAGATCGGGCGTTTTCAGACTAGTATGGCCGTAGGCATCTGCATCACCGTCTTCTCGCCTATTCAAGCTGGCCACCCTAGCACCCTCGCCACTTCTTCTTTCCGGTTGTTTTCAATTTTTTCTCTCTCTTTTTCTACTTCTACTTCTACTTCTCCTCCTCTTTCTCTCCTTCTCCTGCTAATTCTAGCCTATATGCCTGATACTCGCTCCCCTTCATGCCATCCCCACCGAGCTCTCTTTTTTCTTCTCCACCTCCTCAAGGAAAACTGCAAGCCCCGCCTACCTCACACCAGCCTGCCGCCTGCACGCTGCTGCCTTTCCACATTGCAACGCTGCGCACTTCTCTCAGCACAGCCAGCACAAGGGTCAGGCAGGCAATGCAAGCCAGCTCTCTCTTCCTTCGCTTTCCACACCAGCCCCAATGCCACAACTTGCATTCATGCGGCGCCTTCAGGCTAGGAGAGAGAACATCCTGCCGACACACTGGCTTGCGGCCACACGGGCCAGCTGGCGTGCCCATCAAAGTGCAGCACGCCAAGGCACACAACCGTGCTGCGTTGCAAAGGCCCGGCAAAGCTGCAGCAGCTGAATGGCCCGACCAAGCCGCCTGCCTGAGTTGAGCCCGCAGGCAAGTGTTGGGAGGAATGGCGAGGACGCAGAGAGCAGCAAAAGGTTGGCCTGCCTCTGGTGTGGAGAGTGCTTGGCGTGAGCAGTCACTGCTGGCCGCAAAAGCCTACTGCACCTGGTATTCCCAGGCGGTCTCCCATCCAAGTACTAACCAGGCCTGAGTCTGCTTAGCTTCCGAGATCAGACGAGATCGGGCGTTTTCAGACTAGTATGGCCGTAGGCATCTGCAGCACCGTCTTCTCGCCTATTCAAGCTGGCCACCCTAGCACCCTCGCCACTTCTTCTTTCCGGTTGTTTTCAATTTTTTCTCTCTCTTTTTCTACTTCTACTTCTACTTCTCCTCCTCTTTCTCTCCTTCTCCTGCTAATTCTAGCCTATATGCCTGATACTCGCTCCCCTTCATGCCGTCCCCACCTAGCTCTCTTTTTTCTTCTCCACCTCCCCAAGGAAAACTGCAAGCCCCGCCCACCTCACACCAGCCTGCCGCCTGCACGCTGCTGCCTTTCCACATTGCAACGCTGCGCACTTCTCTCAGCACAGCCAGCACAAGGGTCAGGCAGGCAATGCAAGCCAGCTCTCTCTTCCTTCGCTTTCCACACCAGCCCCAATGCCACAACTTGCATTCATGCGGCGCCTTCAGGCTAGGAGAACGTCCTGCCGACACACTGGCTTGCGGCCACACGGGCCAGCTGGCGGGCCCATTAATGTGCAGCACGCCAAGGCAACCAACCGTGCTGCGTTGCAAAGGTCCGGCAAAGCTGCAGCAGCTGAATGGCCCGACCAAGCCGCCTGCCTGAGTTGAGCCCGCAGGCAAGTGTTGGGAGGAATGGCGAGGACGCAGAGAGCAGCAAAAGGTTGGCCTGCCTCTGGTGTGGAGAGTGCTTGGCGTGAGCAGTCACTGCTGGCCGCAAAAACCTACTGCACCTGGTATTCCCAGGCGGTCTCCCATCCAAGTACTAACCAGGCCTGAGTCTGCTTAGCTTCCGAGATCAGACGAGATCGGGCGTTTTCAGACTAGTATGGCCGTAGGCATCTGCAGCACCGTCTTCTCGCCTATTCAAGCTGGCCACCCTAGCACCCTCGCCACTTCTTCTTTCCGGTTGTTTTCAATTTTTTCTCTCTCTTTTTCTACTTCTACTTCTACTTCTCCTCCTCTTTCTCTCCTTCTCCTGCTAATTCTAGCCTATATGCCTGATACTCGCTCCCCTTCATGCCGTCCCCACCTAGCTCTCTTTTTTCTTCTCCACCTCCCCAAGGAAAACTGCAAGCCCCGCCCACCTCACACCAGCCTGCCGCCTGCACGCTGCTGCCTTTCCACATTGCAACGCTGCGCACTTCTCTCAGCACAGCCAGCACAAGGGTCAGGCAGGCAATGCAAGCCAGCTCTCTCTTCCTTCGCTTTCCACACCAGCCCCAATGCCACAACTTGCATTCATGCGGCGCCTTCAGGCTAGGAGAACGTCCTGCCGACACACTGGCTTGCGGCCACACGGGCCAGCTGGCGGGCCCATTAAAGTGCAGCACGCCAAGGCAACCAACCGTGCGGCGTTGCAAAGGTCCGGCAAAGCTGCAGCAGCTGAATGGCCCGACCAAGCCGCCTGCCTGAGTTGAGCCCGCAGGCAAGTGTTGGGAGGAATGGCGAGGACGCAGAGAGCAGCAAAAGGTTGGCCTGCCTCTGGTGTGGAGAGTGCTTGGCGTGAGCAGTCTCTGCTGGCCGCAAAAGCCTACTGCACCTGGTATTCCCAGGCGGTCTCCCATCCAAGTACTAACCAGGCCTGAGTCTGCTTAGCTTCCGAGATCAGACGAGATCGGGCGTTTTCAGACTAGCATGGCCATAAGCATCTGCAGCACCGTCTTCTCACCTATTCAAGCTGGCCACGCTAGCACCCTCGCAACTTCTTCTTTCCGGTTGTTTTCAATTTTTTCTCTCTCTTTTTCTACTTCTACTTCTACTTCTCCTCCTCTTTCTCTCCTTCACCTGCTAATTCTAGCCTATATGCCTGATACGCGCTCCCCTTCATGCCGTCCCCACCTAGCTCTCTTTTTTCTTCTCCACCTCCCCAAGGAAAACTGCAAGCCCCGCCCACCTCACACCAGCCTGCCGCCTGCACGCTGCTGCCTTTCCACATTGCAACGCTGCGCACTTCTCTCAGCACAGCCAGCACAAGGGTCAGGCAGGCAATGCAAGCCAGCTCTCTCTTCCTTCGCTTTCCACACCAGCCCCAATGCCACAACTTGCATTCATGCGGCGCCTTCAGGCTAGGAGAGAGAACGTCCTGCCGACACACTGGCTTGCGGCCACACGGGCCAGCTGGCGTGCCCATCAAAGTGCAGCACGCCAAGGCACACAACCGTGCTGCGTTGCAAAGGCCCGGCAAAGCTGCAGCAGCTGAATGGCCCGACCAAGCCGCCTGCCTGAGTTGAGCCCGCAGGCAAGTGTTGGGAGGAATGGCGAGGACGCAGAGAGCAGCAAAAGGTTGGCCTGCCTCTGGTGTGGAGAGTGCTTGGCGTGAGCAGTCTCTGCTGGCCGCAAAAGCCTACTGCACCTGGTATTCCCAGGCGGTCTCCCATCCAAGTACTAACCAGGCCTGAGTCTGCTTAGCTTCCGAGATCAGACGAGATCGGGCGTTTACAGACTAGTATGGCCGTAGGCATCTGCATCACCGTCTTCTCGCCTATTCAAGCTGGCCACCCTAGCACCCTCGCCACTTCTTCTTTCCGGTTGTTTTCAATTTTTTCTCTCTCTTTTTCTACTTCTACTTCTACTTCTCCTCCTCTTTCTCTCCTTCTCCTGCTAATTCTAGCCTATATGCCTGATACTCGCTCCCCTTCATGCCATCCCCACCGAGCTCTCTTTTTTCTTCTCCACCTCCTCAAGGAAAACTGCAAGCCCCGCCTACCTCACACCAGCCTGCCGCCTGCACGCTGCTGCCTTTCCACATTGCAACGCTGCGCACTTCTCTCAGCACAGCCAGCACAAGGGTCAGGCAGGCAATGCAAGCCAGCTCTCTCTTCCTTCGCTTTCCACACCAGCCCCAATGCCACAACTTGCATTCATGCGGCGCCTTCAGGCTAGGAGAACGTCCTGCCGACACACTGGCTTGCGGCCACACGGGCCAGCTGGCGGGCCCATCAAAGTGCAGCACGCCAAGGCACCCAACCGTGCTGCGTTGCAAAGGCCCGGCAAAGCTGCAGCAGCTGAATGGCCCGACCAAGCCGCCTGCCTGAGTTGAGCCCGCAGGCAAGTGTTGGGAGGAATGGCGAGGACGCAGAGAGCAGCAAAAGGTTGGCCTGCCTCTGGTGTGGAGAGTGCTTGGCGTGAGCAGTCTCTGCTGGCCGCAAAAGCCTACTGCACCTGGTATTCCCAGGCGGTCTCCCATCCAAGTACTAACCAGGCCTGAGTCTGCTTAGCTTCCGAGATCAGACGAGATCGGGCGTTTTCAGACTAGTATGGCCGTAGGCATCTGCAGCACCGTCTTCTCGCCTATTCAAGCTGGCCACCCTAGCACCCTCGCCACTTCTTCTTTCCGGTTGTTTTCAATTTTTTCTCTCTCTTTTTCTACTTCTACTTCTACTTCTCCTCCTCTTTCTCTCCTTCTCCTGCTAATTCTAGCCTATATGCCTGATACTCGCTCCCCTTCATGCCGTCCCCACCTAGCTCTCTTTTTTCTTCTCCACCTCCCCAAGGAAAACTGCAAGCCCCGCCCACCTCACACCAGCCTGCCGCCTGCACGCTGCTGCCTTTCCACATTGCAACGCTGCGCACTTCTCTCAGCACAGCCAGCACAAGGGTCAGGCAGGCAATGCAAGCCAGCTCTCTCTTCCTTCGCTTTCCACACCAGCCCCAATGCCACAACTTGCATTCATGCGGCGCCTTCAGGCTAGGAGAGAGAACGTCCTGCCGACACACTGGCTTGCGGCCACACGGGCCAGCTGGCGTGCCCATCAAAGTGCAGCACGCCAAGGCACACAACCGTGCTGCGTTGCAAAGGCCCGGCAAAGCTGCAGCAGCTGAATGGCCCGACCAAGCCGCCTGCCTGAGTTGAGCCCGCAGGCAAGTGTTGGGAGGAATGGCGAGGACGCAGAGAGCAGCAAAAGGTTGGCCTGCCTCTGGTGTGTAGAGTGCTTGGCGTGAGCAGTCTCTGCTGGCCGCAAAAGCCTACTGCACCTGGTATTCCCAGGCGGTCTCCCATCCAAGTACTAACCAGGCCTGAGTCTGCTTAGCTTCCGAGATCAGACGAGATCGGGCGTTTTCAGACTAGTATGGCTGTAGGCATCTGCAGCACCGTCTTCTCGCCTATTCAAGCTGGCCACCCTAGCACCCTCGCCACTTCTTCTTTCCGGTTGTTTTCAATTTTTTCTCTCTCTTTTTCTACTTCTACTTCTACTTCTCCTCCTCTTTCTCTCCTTCTCCTGCTAATTCTAGCCTATATGCCTGATACTCGCTCCCCTTCATGCCGTCCCCACCTAGCTCTCTTTTTTCTTCTCCACCTCCCCAAGGAAAACTGCAAGCCCCGCCCACCTCACACCAGCCTGCCGCCTGCACGCTGCTGCCTTTCCACATTGCAACGCTGCGCACTTCTCTCAGCACAGCCAGCACAAGGGTCAGGCAGGCAATGCAAGCCAGCTCTCTCTTCCTTCGCTTTCCACACCAGCCCCAATGCCACAACTTGCATTCATGCGGCGCCTTCAGGCTAGGAGAGAGAACGTCCTGCCGACACACTGGCTTGCGGCCACACGGGCCAGCTGGCGTGCCCATCAAAGTGCAGCACGCCAAGGCACACAACCGTGCTGCGTTGCAAAGGCCCGGCAAAGCTGCAGCAGCTGAATGGCCCGACCAAGCCGCCTGCCTGAGTTGAGCCCGCAGGCAAGTGTTGGGAGGAATGGCGAGGACGCAGAGAGCAGCAAAAGGTTGGCCTGCCTCTGGTGTGGAGAGTGCTTGGCGTGAGCAGTCTCTGCTGGCCGCAAAAGCCTACTGCACCTGGTATTCCCAGGCGGTCTCCCATCCAAGTACTAACCAGGCCTGAGTCTGCTTAGCTTCCGAGATCAGACGAGATCGGGCGTTTTCAGACTAGTATGGCCGTAGGCATCTGCAGCACCGTCTTCTCGCCTATTCAAGCTGGCCACCCTAGCACCCTCGCCACTTCTTCTTTCCGGTTGTTTTCAATTTTTTCTCTCTCTTTTTCTACTTCTACTTCTACTTCTCCTCCTCTTTCTCTCCTTCTCCTGCTAATTCTAGCCTATATGCCTGATACTCGCTCCCCTTCATGCCATCCCCACCGAGCTCTCTTTTTTCTTCTCCACCTCCTCAAGGAAAACTGCAAGCCCCGCCTACCTCACACCAGCCTGCCGCCTGCACGCTGCTGCCTTTCCACATTGCAACGCTGCGCACTTCTCTCAGCACAGCCAGCACAAGGGTCAGGCAGGCAATGCAAGCCAGCTCTCTCTTCCTTCGCTTTCCACACCAGCCCCAATGCCACAACTTGCATTCATGCGGCGCCTTCAGGCTAGGAGAGAGAACGTCCTGCCGACACACTGGCTTGCGGCCACACGGGCCAGCTGGCGTGCCCATCAAAGTGCAGCACGCCAAGGCACACAACCGTGCTGCGTTGCAAAGGCCCGGCAAAGCTGCAGCAGCTGAATGGCCCGACCAAGCCGCCTGCCTGAGTTGAGCCCGCAGGCAAGTGTTGGGAGGAATGGCGAGGACGCAGAGAGCAGCAAAAGGTTGGCCTGCCTCTGGTGTGGAGAGTGCTTGGCGTGAGCAGTCTCTGCTGGCCGCAAAAGCCTACTGCACCTGGTATTCCCAGGCGGTCTCCCATCCAAGTACTAACCAGGCCTGAGTCTGCTTAGCTTCACGAGATCAGACGAGATCAAGCGTTTTCAGACTAGTATGGCCGTAGGCATCTGCAGCACCGTCTTCTCGCCTATTCAAGTTGGCCACCCTAGCACCCTCGCCACTTCTTCTTTCCGGTTGTTTTCAATTTTTTCTCTCTCTTTTTCTACTTCTACTTCTACTTCTCCTCCTCTTTCTCTCCTTCTCCTGCTAATTCTAGCCTATATGCCTGATACTCGCTCCCCTTCATGCCGTCCCCACCTAGCTCTCTTTTTTCTTCTCCACCTCCCCAAGGAAAACTGCAAGCCCCGCCCACCTCACACCAGCCTGCCGCCTGCACGCTGCTGCCTTTCCACATTGCAACGCTGCGCACTTCTCTCAGCACAGCCAGCACAAGGGTCAGGCAGGCAATGCAAGCCAGCTCTCTCTTCCTTCGCTTTCCACACCAGCCCCAATGCCACAACTTGCATTCATGCGGCGCCTTCAGGCTAGGAGAGAGAACATCCTGCCGACACACTGGCTTGCGGCCACACGGGCCAGCTGGCGTGCCCATCAAAGTGCAGCACGCCAAGGCACACAACCGTGCTGCGTTGCAAAGGCCCGGCAAAGCTGCAGCAGCTGAATGGCCCGACCAAGCCGCCTGCCTGAGTTGAGCCCGCAGGCAAGTGTTGGGAGGAATGGCGAGGACGCAGAGAGCAGCAAAAGGTTGGCCTGCCTCTGGTGTGGAGAGTGCTTGGCGTGAGCAGTCACTGCTGGCCGCAAAAGCCTACTGCACCTGGTATTCCCAGGCGGTCTCCCATCCAAGTACTAACCAGGCCTGAGTCTGCTTAGCTTCCGAGATCAGACGAGATCGGGCGTTTTCAGACTAGTATGGCCGTAGGCATCTGCAGCACCGTCTTCTCGCCTATTCAAGCTGGCCACCCTAGCACCCTCGCCACTTCTTCTTTCCGGTTGTTTTCAATTTTTTCTCTCTCTTTTTCTACTTCTACTTCTACTTCTCCTCCTCTTTCTCTCCTTCTCCTGCTAATTCTAGCCTATATGCCTGATACTCGCTCCCCTTCATGCCGTCCCCACCTAGCTCTCTTTTTTCTTCTCCACCTCCCCAAGGAAAACTGCAAGCCCCGCCCACCTCACACCAGCCTGCCGCCTGCACGCTGCTGCCTTTCCACATTGCAACGCTGCGCACTTCTCTCAGCACAGCCAGCACAAGGGTCAGGCAGGCAATGCAAGCCAGCTCTCTCTTCCTTCGCTTTCCACACCAGCCCCAATGCCACAACTTGCATTCATGCGGCGCCTTCAGGCTAGGAGAACGTCCTGCCGACACACTGGCTTGCGGCCACACGGGCCAGCTGGCGGGCCCATTAATGTGCAGCACGCCAAGGCAACCAACCGTGCTGCGTTGCAAAGGTCCGGCAAAGCTGCAGCAGCTGAATGGCCCGACCAAGCCGCCTGCCTGAGTTGAGCCCGCAGGCAAGTGTTGGGAGGAATGGCGAGGACGCAGAGAGCAGCAAAAGGTTGGCCTGCCTCTGGTGTGGAGAGTGCTTGGCGTGAGCAGTCTCTGCTGGCCGCAAAAGCCTACTGCACCTGGTATTCCCAGGCGGTCTCCCATCCAAGTACTAACCAGGCCTGAGTCTGCTTAGCTTCCGAGATCAGACGAGATCAGGCATTTTCAGACTAGCATGGCCATAAGCATCTGCAGCACCGTCTTCTCACCTATTCAAGCTGGCCACGCTAGCACCCTCGCAACTTCTTCTTTCCGGTTGTTTTCAATTTTTTCTCTCTCTTTTTCTACTTCTACTTCTACTTCTCCTCCTCTTTCTCTCCTTCTCCTGCTAATTCTAGCCTATATGCCTGATACTCGCTCCCCTTCATGCCATCCCCACCGAGCTCTCTTTTTTCTTCTCCACCTCCTCAAGGAAAACTGCAAGCCCCGCCTACCTCACACCAGCCTGCCGCCTGCACGCTGCTGCCTTTCCACATTGCAACGCTGCGCACTTCTCTCAGCACAGCCAGCACAAGGGTCAGGCAGGCAATGCAAGCCAGCTCTCTCTTCCTTCGCTTTCCACACCAGCCCCAATGCCACAACTTGCATTCATGCGGCGCCTTCAGGCTAGGAGAGAGAACATCCTGCCGACACACTGGCTTGCGGCCACACGGGCCAGCTGGCGTGCCCATCAAAGTGCAGCACGCCAAGGCACACAACCGTGCTGCGTTGCAAAGACCCGGCAAAGCTGCAGCAGCTGAATGGCCCGACCAAGCCGCCTGCCTGAGTTGAGCCCGCAGGCAAGTGTTGGGAGGAATGGCGAGGACGCAGAGAGCAGCAAAAGGTTGGCCTGCCTCTGGTGTGGAGAGTGCTTGGCGTGAGCAGTCACTGCTGGCCGCAAAAACCTACTGCACCTGGTATTCCCAGGCGGTCTCCCATCCAAGTACTAACCAGGCCTGAGTCTGCTTAGCTTCCGAGATCAGACGAGATCGGGCGTTTTCAGACTAGTATGGCCGTAGGCATCTGCAGCACCGTCTTCTCGCCTATTCAAGCTGGCCACCCTAGCACCCTCGCCACTTCTTCTTTCCGGTTGTTTTCAATTTTTTCTCTCTCTTTTTCTACTTCTACTTCTACTTCTCCTCCTCTTTCTCTCCTTCTCCTGCTAATTCTAGCCTATATGCCTGATACTCGCTCCCCTTCATGCCGTCCCCACCTAGCTCTCTTTTTTCTTCTCCACCTCCCCAAGGAAAACTGCAAGCCCCGCCCACCTCACACCAGCCTGCCGCCTGCACGCTGCTGCCTTTCCACATTGCAACGCTGCGCACTTCTCTCAGCACAGCCAGCACAAGGGTCAGGCAGGCAATGCAAGCCAGCTCTCTCTTCCTTCGCTTTCCACACCAGCCCCAATGCCACAACTTGCATTCATGCGGCGCCTTCAGGCTAGGAGAACGTCCTGCCGACACACTGGCTTGCGGCCACACGGGCCAGCTGGCGGGCCCATTAAAGTGCAGCACGCCAAGGCAACCAACCGTGCTGCGTTGCAAAGGTCCGGCAAAGCTGCAGCAGCTGAATGGCCCGACCAAGCCGCCTGCCTGAGTTGAGCCCGCAGGCAAGTGTTGGGAGGAATGGCGAGGACGCAGAGAGCAGCAAAAGGTTGGCCTGCCTCTGGTGTGGAGAGTGCTTGGCGTGAGCAGTCTCTGCTGGCCGCAAAAGCCTACTGCACCTGGTATTCCCAGGCGGTCTCCCATCCAAGTACTAACCAGGCCTGAGTCTGTTTAGCTTCCGAGATCAGACGAGATCGGGCGTTTTCAGACTAGCATGGCCATAAGCATCTGCAGCACCGTCTTCTCACCTATTCAAGCTGGCCACGCTAGCACCCTCGCAACTTCTTCTTTCCGGTTGTTTTCAATTTTTTCTCTCTCTTTTTCGACTTCTACTTCTACTTCTCCTCCTCTTTCTCTCCTTCACCTGCTAATTCTAGCCTATATGCCTGATACGCGCTCCCCTTCATGCCGTCCCCACCTAGCTCTCTTTTTTCTTCTCCACCTCCCCAAGGAAAACTGCAAGCCCCGCCCACCTCACACCAGCCTGCCGCCTGCACGCTGCTGCCTTTCCACATTGCAACGCTGCGCACTTCTCTCAGCACAGCCAGCACAAGGGTCAGGCAGGCAATGCAAGCCAGCTCTCTCTTCCTTCGCTTTCCACACCAGCCCCAATGCCACAACTTGCATTCATGCGGCGCCTTCAGGCTAGGAGAGAGAACGTCCTGCCGACACACTGGCTTGCGGCCACACGGGCCAGCTGGCGTGCCCATCAAAGTGCAGCACGCCAAGGCACACAACCGTGCTGCGTTGCAAAGGCCCGGCAAAGCTGCAGCAGCTGAATGGCCCGACCAAGCCGCCTGCCTGAGTTGAGCCCGCAGGCAAGTGTTGGGAGGAATGGCGAGGACGCAGAGAGCAGCAAAAGGTTGGCCTGCCTCTGGTGTGGAGAGTGCTTGGCGTGAGCAGTCTCTGCTGGCCGCAAAAGCCTACTGCACCTGGTATTCCCAGGCGGTCTCCCATCCAAGTACTAACCAGGCCTGAGTCTGCTTAGCTTCCGAGATCAGACGAGATCGGGCGTTTACAGACTAGTATGGCCGTAGGCATCTGCATCACCGTCTTCTCGCCTATTCAAGCTGGCCACCCTAGCACCCTCGCCACTTCTTCTTTCCGGTTGTTTTCAATTTTTTCTCTCTCTTTTTCTACTTCTACTTCTACTTCTCCTCCTCTTTCTCTCCTTCTCCTGCTAATTCTAGCCTATATGCCTGATACTCGCTCCCCTTCATGCCATCCCCACCGAGCTCTCTTTTTTCTTCTCCACCTCCTCAAGGAAAACTGCAAGCCCCGCCTACCTCACACCAGCCTGCCGCCTGCACGCTGCTGCCTTTCCACATTGCAACGCTGCGCACTTCTCTCAGCACAGCCAGCACAAGGGTCAGGCAGGCAATGCAAGCCAGCTCTCTCTTCCTTCGCTTTCCACACCAGCCCCAATGCCACAACTTGCATTCATGCGGCGCCTTCAGGCTAGGAGAACGTCCTGCCGACACACTGGCTTGCGGCCACACGGGCCAGCTGGCGGGCCCATCAAAGTGCAGCACGCCAAGGCACCCAACCGTGCTGCGTTGCAAAGGCCCGGCAAAGCTGCAGCAGCTGAATGGCCCGACCAAGCCGCCTGCCTGAGTTGAGCCCGCAGGCAAGTGTTGGGAGGAATGGCGAGGACGCAGAGAGCAGCAAAAGGTTGGCCTGCCTCTGGTGTGGAGAGTGCTTGGCGTGAGCAGTCTCTGCTGGCCGCAAAAGCCTACTGCACCTGGTATTCCCAGGCGGTCTCCCATCCAAGTACTAACCAGGCCTGAGTCTGCTGAGCTTCCGAGATCAGACGAGATCAAGCGTTTTCAGACTAGTATGGCCGTAGGCATCTGCAGCACCGTCTTCTCGCCTATTCAAGCTGGCCACCCTAGCACCCTCGCCACTTCTTCTTTCCGGTTGTTTTCAATTTTTTCTCTCTCTTTTTCTACTTCTACTTCTACTTCTCCTCCTCTTTCTCTCCTTCTCCTGCTAATTCTAGCCTATATGCCTGATACTCGCTCCCCTTCATGCCGTCCCCACCTAGCTCTCTTTTTTCTTCTCCACCTCCCCAAGGAAAACTGCAAGCCCCGCCCACCTCACACCAGCCTGCCGCCTGCACGCTGCTGCCTTTCCACATTGCAACGCTGCGCACTTCTCTCAGCACAGCCAGCACAAGGGTCAGGCAGGCAATGCAAGCCAGCTCTCTCTTCCTTCGCTTTCCACACCAGCCCCAATGCCACAACTTGCATTCATGCGGCGCCTTCAGGCTAGGAGAGAGAACGTCCTGCCGACACACTGGCTTGCGGCCACACGGGCCAGCTGGCGTGCCCATCAAAGTGCAGCACGCCAAGGCACACAACCGTGCTGCGTTGCAAAGGCCCGGCAAAGCTGCAGCAGCTGAATGGCCCGACCAAGCCGCCTGCCTGAGTTGAGCCCGCAGGCAAGTGTTGGGAGGAATGGCGAGGACGCAGAGAGCAGCAAAAGGTTGGCCTGCCTCTGGTGTGGAGAGTGCTTGGCGTGAGCAGTCTCTGCTGGCCGCAAAAGCCGACTGCACCTGGCATTCCCAGGCGGTCTCCCATCCAAGTACTAACCAGGCCTGAGTCTGCTTAGCTTCCGAGATCAGACGAGATCGGGCGTTTTCAGACTAGTATGGCCGTAGGCATCTGCAGCACCGTCTTCTCGCCTATTCAAGCTGGCCACCCTAGCACCCTCGCCACTTCTTCTTTCCGGTTGTTTTCAATTTTTTCTCTCTCTTTTTCTACTTCTACTTCTACTTCTCCTCCTCTTTCTCTCCTTCTCCTGCTAATTCTAGCCTATATGCCTGATACTCGCTCCCCTTCATGCCATCCCCACCGAGCTCTCTTTTTTCTTCTCCACCTCCTCAAGGAAAACTGCAAGCCCCGCCTACCTCACACCAGCCTGCCGCCTGCACGCTGCTGCCTTTCCACATTGCAACGCTGCGCACTTCTCTCAGCACAGCCAGCACAAGGGTCAGGCAGGCAATGCAAGCCAGCTCTCTCTTCCTTCGCTTTCCACACCAGCCCCAATGCCACAACTTGCATTCATGCGGCGCCTTCAGGCTAGGAGAGAGAACGTCCTGCCGACACACTGGCTTGCGGCCACACGGGCCAGCTGGCGTGCCCATCAAAGTGCAGCACGCCAAGGCACACAACCGTGCTGCGTTGCAAAGGCCCGGCAAAGCTGCAGCAGCTGAATGGCCCGACCAAGCCGCCTGCCTGAGTTGAGCCCGCAGGCAAGTGTTGGGAGGAATGGCGAGGACGCAGAGAGCAGCAAAAGGTTGGCCTGCCTCTGGTGTGGAGAGTGCTTGGCGTGAGCAGTCTCTGCTGGCCGCAAAAGCCTACTGCACCTGGTATTCCCAGGCGGTCTCCCATCCAAGTACTAACCAGGCCTGAGTCTGCTTAGCTTCCGAGATCAGACGAGATCAAGCGTTTTCAGACTAGTATGGCCGTAGGCATCTGCAGCACCGTCTTCTCGCCTATTCAAGTTGGCCACCCTAGCACCCTCGCCACTTCTTCTTTCCGGTTGTTTTCAATTTTTTCTCTCTCTTTTTCTACTTCTACTTCTACTTCTCCTCCTCTTTCTCTCCTTCTCCTGCTAATTCTAGCCTATATGCCTGATACTCGCTCCCCTTCATGCCGTCCCCACCTAGCTCTCTTTTTTCTTCTCCACCTCCCCAAGGAAAACTGCAAGCCCCGCCCACCTCACACCAGCCTGCCGCCTGCACGCTGCTGCCTTTCCACATTGCAACGCTGCGCACTTCTCTCAGCACAGCCAGCACAAGGGTCAGGCAGGCAATGCAAGCCAGCTCTCTCTTCCTTCGCTTTCCACACCAGCCCCAATGCCACAACTTGCATTCATGCGGCGCCTTCAGGCTAGGAGAGAGAACATCCTGCCGACACACTGGCTTGCGGCCACACGGGCCAGCTGGCGTGCCCATCAAAGTGCAGCACGCCAAGGCACACAACCGTGCTGCGTTGCAAAGGCCCGGCAAAGCTGCAGCAGCTGAATGGCCCGACCAAGCCGCCTGCCTGAGTTGAGCCCGCAGGCAAGTGTTGGGAGGAATGGCGAGGACGCAGAGAGCAGCAAAAGGTTGGCCTGCCTCTGGTGTGGAGAGTGCTTGGCGTGAGCAGTCTCTGCTGGCCGCCAAAGCCTACTGCACCTGGTATTCCCAGGCGGTCTCCCATCCAAGTACTAACCAGGCCTGAGTCTGCTTAGCTTCCGAGATCAGACGAGATCGGGCGTTTTCAGACTAGTATGGCCGTAGGCATCTGCAGCACCGTCTTCTCGCCTATTCAAGCTGGCCACCCTAGCACCCTCGCCACTTCTTCTTTCCGGTTGTTTTCAATTTTTTCTCTCTCTTTTTCTACTTCTACTTCTACTTCTCCTCCTCTTTCTCTCCTTCTCCTGCTAATTCTAGCCTATATGCCTGATACTCGCTCCCCTTCATGCCATCCCCACCGAGCTCTCTTTTTTCTTCTCCACCTCCTCAAGGAAAACTGCAAGCCCCGCCTACCTCACACCAGCCTGCCGCCTGCACGCTGCTGCCTTTCCACATTGCAACGCTGCGCACTTCTCTCAGCACAGCCAGCACAAGGGTCAGGCAGGCAATGCAAGCCAGCTCTCTCTTCCTTCGCTTTCCACACCAGCCCCAATGCCACAACTTGCATTCATGCGGCGCCTTCAGGCTAGGAGAGAGAACGTCCTGCCGACACACTGGCTTGCGGCCACACGGGCCAGCTGGCGTGCCCATCAAAGTGCAGCACGCCAAGGCACACAACCGTGCTGCGTTGCAAAGGCCCGGCAAAGCTGCAGCAGCTGAATGGCCCGACCAAGCCGCCTGCCTGAGTTGAGCCCGCAGGCAAGTGTTGGGAGGAATGGCGAGGACGCAGAGAGCAGCAAAAGGTTGGCCTGCCTCTGGTGTGGAGAGTGCTTGGCGTGAGCAGTCTCTGCTGGCCGCAAAAGCCTACTGCACCTGGTATTCCCAGGCGGTCTCCCATCCAAGTACTAACCAGGCCTGAGTCTGCTTAGCTTCCGAGATCAGACGAGATCGGGCGTTTTCAGACTAGTATGGCCGTAGGCATCTGCAGCACCGTCTTCTCGCCTATTCAAGCTGGCCACCCTAGCACCCTCGCCACTTCTTCTTTCCGGTTGTTTTCAATTTTTTCTCTCTCTTTTTCTACTTCTACTTCGACTTCTCCTCCTCTTTCTCTCCTTCTCCTGCTAATTCTAGCCTATATGCCTGATACTCGCTCCCCTTCATGCCGTCCCCACCTAGCTCTCTTTTTTCTTCTCCACCTCCCCAAGGAAAACTGCAAGCCCCGCCCACCTCACACCAGCCTGCCGCCTGCACGCTGCTGCCTTTCCACATTGCAACGCTGCGCACTTCTCTCAGCACAGCCAGCACAAGGGTCAGGCAGGCAATGCAAGCCAGCTCTCTCTTCCTTCGCTTTCCACACCAGCCCCAATGCCACAACTTGCATTCATGCGGCGCCTTCAGGCTAGGAGAACGTCCTGCCGACACACTGGCTTGCGGCCACACGGGCCAGCTGGCGGGCCCATTAAAGTGCAGCACGCCAAGGCAACCAACCGTGCTGCGTTGCAAAGGTCCGGCAAAGCTGCAGCAGCTGAATGGCCCGACCAAGCCGCCTGCCTGAGTTGAGCCCGCAGGCAAGTGTTGGGAGGAATGGCGAGGACGCAGAGAGCAGCAAAAGGTTGGCCTGCCTCTGGTGTGGAGAGTGCTTGGCGTGAGCAGTCTCTGCTGGCCGCAAAAGCCTACTGCACCTGGTATTCCCAGGCGGTCTCCCATCCAAGTACTAACCAGGCCTGAGTCTGCTTAGCTTCCGAGATCAGACGAGATCGGGCGTTTTCAGACTAGCATGGCCATAAGCATCTGCAGCACCGTCTTCTCACCTATTCAAGCTGGCCACGCTAGCACCCTCGCAACTTCTTCTTTCCGGTTGTTTTCAATTTTTTCTCTCTCTTTTTCTACTTCTACTTCTACTTCTCCTCCTCTTTCTCTCCTTCACCTGCTAATTCTAGCCTATATGCCTGATACGCGCTCCCCTTCATGCCGTCCCCACCTAGCTCTCTTTTTTCTTCTCCACCTCCCCAAGGAAAACTGCAAGCCCCGCCCACCTCACACCAGCCTGCCGCCTGCACGCTGCTGCCTTTCCACATTGCAACGCTGCGCACTTCTCTCAGCACAGCCAGCACAAGGGTCAGGCAGGCAATGCAAGCCAGCTCTCTCTTCCTTCGCTTTCCACACCAGCCCCAATGCCACAACTTGCATTCATGCGGCGCCTTCAGGCTAGGAGAGAGAACGTCCTGCCGACACACTGGCTTGCGGCCACACGGGCCAGCTGGCGTGCCCATCAAAGTGCAGCACGCCAAGGCACACAACCGTGCTGCGTTGCAAAGGCCCGGCAAAGCTGCAGCAGCTGAATGGCCCGACCAAGCCGCCTGCCTGAGTTGAGCCCGCAGGCAAGTGTTGGGAGGAATGGCGAGGACGCAGAGAGCAGCAAAAGGTTGGCCTGCCTCTGGTGTGGAGAGTGCTTGGCGTGAGCAGTCACTGCTGGCCGCAAAAGCCTACTGCACCTGGTATTCCCAGGCGGTCTCCCATCCAAGTACTAACCAGGCCTGAGTCTGCTTAGCTTCCGAGATCAGACGAGATCGGGCGTTTTCAGACTAGTATGGCCGTAGGCATCTGCAGCACCGTCTTCTCGCCTATTCAAGCTGGCCACCCTAGCACCCTCGCCACTTCTTCTTTCCGGTTGTTTTCAATTTTTTCTCTCTCTTTTTCTACTTCTACTTCTACTTCTCCTCCTCTTTCTCTCCTTCTCCTGCTAATTCTAGCCTATATGCCTGATACTCGCTCCCCTTCATGCCGTCCCCACCTAGCTCTCTTTTTTCTTCTCCACCTCCCCAAGGAAAACTGCAAGCCCCGCCCACCTCACACCAGCCTGCCGCCTGCACGCTGCTGCCTTTCCACATTGCAACGCTGCGCACTTCTCTCAGCACAGCCAGCACAAGGGTCAGGCAGGCAATGCAAGCCAGCTCTCTCTTCCTTCGCTTTCCACACCAGCCCCAATGCCACAACTTGCATTCATGCGGCGCCTTCAGGCTAGGAGAACGTCCTGCCGACACACTGGCTTGCGGCCACACGGGCCAGCTGGCGGGCCCATCAAAGTGCAGCACGCCAAGGCACCCAACCGTGCTGCGTTGCAAAGGCCCGGCAAAGCTGCAGCAGCTGAATGGCCCGACCAAGCCGCCTGCCTGAGTTGAGCCCGCAGGCAAGTGTTGGGAGGAATGGCGAGGACGCAGAGAGCAGCAAAA
>NC_092710.1:304245967-304248467 GCF_047496885.1 Scyliorhinus torazame
TGTTTTCAATTTTTTCTCTCTCTTTTTCTACTTCTACTTCTACTTCTCCTCCTCTTTCTCTCCTTCTCCTGCTAATTCTAGCCTATATGCCTGATACTCGCTCCCCTTCATGCCATCCCCACCGAGCTCTCTTTTTTCTTCTCCACCTCCTCAAGGAAAACTGCAAGCCCCGCCTACCTCACACCAGCCTGCCGCCTGCACGCTGCTGCCTTTCCACATTGCAACGCTGCGCACTTCTCTCAGCACAGCCAGCACAAGGGTCAGGCAGGCAATGCAAGCCAGCTCTCTCTTCCTTCGCTTTCCACACCAGCCCCAATGCCACAACTTGCATTCATGCGGCGCCTTCAGGCTAGGAGAGAGAACGTCCTGCCGACACACTGGCTTGCGGCCACACGGGCCAGCTGGCGTGCCCATCAAAGTGCAGCACGCCAAGGCACACAACCGTGCTGCGTTGCAAAGGCCCGGCAAAGCTGCAGCAGCTGAATGGCCCGACCAAGCCGCCTGCCTGAGTTGAGCCCGCAGGCAAGTGTTGGGAGGAATGGCGAGGACGCAGAGAGCAGCAAAAGGTTGGCCTGCCTCTGGTGTGGAGAGTGCTTGGCGTGAGCAGTCTCTGCTGGCCGCAAAAGCCTACTGCACCTGGTATTCCCAGGCGGTCTCCCATCCAAGTACTAACCAGGCCTGAGTCTGCTTAGCTTCCGAGATCAGACGAGATCGGGCGTTTTCAGACTAGTATAGCCGTAGGCATCTGCATCACCGTCTTCTCGCCTATTCAAGCTGGCCACCCTAGCACCCTCGCCACTTCTTCTTTCCGGTTGTTTTCAATTTTTTCTCTCTCTTTTTCTACTTCTACTTCTACTTCTCCTCCTCTTTCTCTCCTTCTCCTGCTAATTCTAGCCTATATGCCTGATACTCGCTCCCCTTCATGCCATCCCCACCGAGCTCTCTTTTTTCTTCTCCACCTCCTCAAGGAAAACTGCAAGCCCCGCCTACCTCACACCAGCCTGCCGCCTGCACGCTGCTGCCTTTCCACATTGCAACGCTGCGCACTTCTCTCAGCACAGCCAGCACAAGGGTCAGGCAGGCAATGCAAGCCAGCTCTCTCTTCCTTCGCTTTCCACACCAGCCCCAATGCCACAACTTGCATTCATGCGGCGCCTTCAGGCTAGGAGAGAGAACATCCTGCCGACACACTGGCTTGCGGCCACACGGGCCAGCTGGCGTGCCCATCAAAGTGCAGCACGCCAAGGCACACAACCGTGCTGCGTTGCAAAGGCCCGGCAAAGCTGCAGCAGCTGAATGGCCCGACCAAGCCGCCTGCCTGAGTTGAGCCCGCAGGCAAGTGTTGGGAGGAATGGCGAGGACGCAGAGGGCAGCAAAAGGTTGGCCTGCCTCTGGTGTGGAGAGTGCTTGGCGTGAGCAGTCTCTGCTGGCCGCAAAAGCCTACTGCACCTGGTATTCCCAGGCGGTCTCCCATCCAAGTACTAACCAGGCCTGAGTCTGCTTAGCTTCCGAGATCAGACGAGATCAAGCGTTTTCAGACTAGTATGGCCGTAGGCATCTGCAGCACCGTCTTCTCGCCTATTCAAGTTGGCCACCCTAGCACCCTCGCCACTTCTTCTTTCCGGTTGTTTTCAATTTTTTCTCTCTCTTTTTCTACTTCTACTTCTACTTCTCCTCCTCTTTCTCTCCTTCTCCTGCTAATTCTAGCCTATATGCCTGATACTCGCTCCCCTTCATGCCATCCCCACCGAGCTCTCTTTTTTCTTCTCCACCTCCTCAAGGAAAACTGCAAGCCCCGCCCACCTCACACCAGCCTGCCGCCTGCACGCTGCTGCCTTTCCACATTGCAACGCTGCGCACTTCTCTCAGCACAGCCAGCACAAGGGTCAGGCAGGCAATGCAAGCCAGCTCTCTCTTCCTTCGCTTTCCACACCAGCCCCAATGCCACAACTTGCATTCATGCGGCGCCTTCAGGCTAGGAGAGAGAACGTCCTGCCGACACACTGGCTTGCGGCCACACGGGCCAGCTGGCGTGCCCATCAAAGTGCAGCACGCCAAGGCACCCAACCGTGCTGCGTTGCAAAGGCCCGGCAAAGCTGCAGCAGCTGAATGGCCCGACCAAGCCGCCTGCCTGAGTTGAGCCCGCAGGCAAGTGTTGGGAGGAATGGCGAGGACGCAGAGAGCAGCAAAAGGTTGGCCTGCCTCTGGTGTGGAGAGTGCTTGGCGTGAGCAGTCTCTGCTGGCCGCAAAAGCCTACTGCACCTGGTATTCCCAGGCGGTCTCCCATCCAAGTACTAACCAGGCCTGAGTCTGCTTAGCTTCCAAGATCAGACGAGATCAAGCGTTTTCAGACTAGTATGGCCGTAGGCATCTGCAGCACCGTCTTCTCGCCTATTCAAGTTGGCCACCCTAGCACCCTCGCCACTTCTTCTTTCCGGTTGTTTTCAATTTTTTCTCTCTCTTTTTCTACTTCTACTTCTACTTCTCCTCCTCTTTCTCT
>NC_092710.1:304253467-304258467 GCF_047496885.1 Scyliorhinus torazame
CCAGCCTGCCGCCTGCACGCTGCTGCCTTTCCACATTGCAACGCTGCGCACTTCTCTCAGCACAGCCAGCACAAGGGTCAGGCAGGCAATGCAAGCCAGCTCTCTCTTCCTTCGCTTTCCACACCAGCCCCAATGCCACAACTTGCATTCATGCGGCGCCTTCAGGCTAGGAGAGAGAACATCCTGCCGACACACTGGCTTGCGGCCACACGGGCCAGCTGGCGTGCCCATCAAAGTGCAGCACGCCAAGGCACACAACCGTGCTGCGTTGCAAAGGCCCGGCAAAGCTGCAGCAGCTGAATGGCCCGACCAAGCCGCCTGCCTGAGTTGAGCCCGCAGGCAAGTGTTGGGAGGAATGGCGAGGACGCAGAGGGCAGCAAAAGGTTGGCCTGCCTCTGGTGTGGAGAGTGCTTGGCGTGAGCAGTCACTGCTGGCCGCAAAAGCCTACTGCACCTGGTATTCCCAGGCGGTCTCCCATCCAAGTACTAACCAGGCCTGAGTCTGCTTAGCTTCCGAGATCAGACGAGATCGGGCGTTTTCAGACTAGTATGGCCGTAGGCATCTGCAGCACCGTCTTCTCGCCTATTCAAGCTGGCCACCCTAGCACCCTCGCCACTTCTTCTTTCCGGTTGTTTTCAATTTTTTCTCTCTCTTTTTCTACTTCTACTTCTACTTCTCCTCCTCTTTCTCTCCTTCTCCTGCTAATTCTAGCCTATATGCCTGATACTCGCTCCCCTTCATGCCGTCCCCACCTAGCTCTCTTTTTTCTTCTCCACCTCCCCAAGGAAAACTGCAAGCGCCGCCCACCTCACACCAGCCTGCCGCCTGCACGCTGCTGCCTTTCCACATTGCAACGCTGCGCACTTCTCTCAGCACAGCCAGCACAAGGGTCAGGCAGGCAATGCAAGCCAGCTCTCTCTTCCTTCGCTTTCCACACCAGCCCCAATGCCACAACTTGCATTCATGCGGCGCCTTCAGGCTAGGAGAGAGAACGTCCTGCCGACACACTGGCTTGCGGCCACACGGGCCAGCTGGCGTGCCCATCAAACTGCAGCACGCCAAGGCACACAACCGTGCTGCGTTGCAAAGGCCCGGCAAAGCTGCAGCAGCTGAATGGCCCGACCAAGCCGCCTGCCTGAGTTGAGCCCGCAGGCAAGTGTTGGGAGGAATGGCGAGGACGCAGAGAGCAGCAAAAGGTTGGCCTGCCTCTGGTGTGGAGAGTGCTTGGCGTGAGCAGTCACTGCTGGCCGCAAAAGCCTACTGCACCTGGTATTCCCAGGCGGTCTCCCATCCAAGTACTAACCAGGCCTGAGTCTGCTTAGCTTCCGAGATCAGACGAGATCGGGCGTTTTCAGACTAGTATGGCCGTAGGCATCTGCAGCACCGTCTTCTCGCCTATTCAAGCTGGCCACCCTAGCACCCTCGCCACTTCTTCTTTCCGGTTGTTTTCAATTTTTTCTCTCTCTTTTTCTACTTCTACTTCTACTTCTCCTCCTCTTTCTCTCCTTCTCCTGCTAATTCTAGCCTATATGCCTGATACTCGCTCCCCTTCATGCCGTCCCCACCTAGCTCTCTTTTTTCTTCTCCACCTCCCCAAGGAAAACTGCAAGCGCCGCCCACCTCACACCAGCCTGCCGCCTGCACGCTGCTGCCTTTCCACATTGCAACGCTGCGCACTTCTCTCAGCACAGCCAGCACAAGGGTCAGGCAGGCAATGCAAGCCAGCTCTCTCTTCCTTCGCTTTCCACACCAGCCCCAATGCCACAACTTGCATTCATGCGGCGCCTTCAGGCTAGGAGAGAGAACGTCCTGCCGACACACTGGCTTGCGGCCACACGGGCCAGCTGGCGTGCCCATCAAAGTGCAGCACGCCAAGGCACCCAACCGTGCTGCGTTGCAAAGGCCCGGCAAAGCTGCAGCAGCTGAATGGCCCGACCAAGCCGCCTGCCTGAGTTGAGCCCGCAGGCAAGTGTTGGGAGGAATGGCGAGGACGCAGAGAGCAGCAAAAGGTTGGCCTGCCTCTGGTGTGGAGAGTGCTTGGCGTGAGCAGTCTCTGCTGGCCGCAAAAGCCTACTGCACCTGGTATTCCCAGGCGGTCTCCCATCCAAGTACTAACCAGGCCTGAGTCTGCTTAGCTTCCGAGATCAGACGAGATCGGGCGTTTTCAGACTAGTATGGCCATAGGCATCTGCATCACCGTCTTCTCGCCTATTCAAGCTGGCCACCCTAGCACCCTCGCCACTTCTTCTTTCCGGTTGTTTTCAATTTTTTCTCTCTCTTTTTCTACTTCTACTTCTACTTCTCCTCCTCTTTCTCTCCTTCTCCTGCTAATTCTAGCCTATATGCCTGATACTCGCTCCCCTTCATGCCATCCCCACCGAGCTCTCTTTTTTCTTCTCCACCTCCTCAAGGAAAACTGCAAGCCCCGCCTACCTCACACCAGCCTGCCGCCTGCACGCTGCTGCCTTTCCACATTGCAACGCTGCGCACTTCTCTCAGCACAGCCAGCACAAGGGTCAGGCAGGCAATGCAAGCCAGCTCTCTCTTCCTTCGCTTTCCACACCAGCCCCAATGCCACAACTTGCATTCATGCGGCGCCTTCAGGCTAGGAGAGAGAACATCCTGCCGACACACTGGCTTGCGGCCACACGGGCCAGCTGGCGTGCCCATCAAAGTGCAGCACGCCAAGGCACACAACCGTGCTGCGTTGCAAAGGCCCGGCAAAGCTGCAGCAGCTGAATGGCCCGACCAAGCCGCCTGCCTGAGTTGAGCCCGCAGGCAAGTGTTGGGAGGAATGGCGAGGACGCAGAGAGCAGCAAAAGGTTGGCCTGCCTCTGGTGTGGAGAGTGCTTGGCGTGAGCAGTCTCTGCTGGCCGCAAAAGCCTACTGCACCTGGTATTCCCAGGCGGTCTCCCATCCAAGTACTAACCAGGCCTGAGTCTGCTTAGCTTCCGAGATCAGACGAGATCGGGCGTTTTCAGACTAGTATGGCCGTAGGCATCTGCATCACCGTCTTCTCGCCTATTCAAGCTGGCCACCCTAGCACCCTCGCCACTTCTTCTTTCCGGTTGTTTTCAATTTTTTCTCTCTCTTTTTCTACTTCTACTTCTACTTCTCCTCCTCTTTCTCTCCTTCTCCTGCTAATTCTAGCCTATATGCCTGATACTCGCTCCCCTTCATGCCATCCCCACCGAGCTCTCTTTTTTCTTCTCCACCTCCTCAAGGAAAACTGCAAGCCCCGCCTACCTCACACCAGCCTGCCGCCTGCACGCTGCTGCCTTTCCACATTGCAACGCTGCGCACTTCTCTCAGCACAGCCAGCACAAGGGTCAGGCAGGCAATGCAAGCCAGCTCTCTCTTCCTTCGCTTTCCACACCAGCCCCAATGCCACAACTTGCATTCATGCGGCGCCTTCAGGCTAGGAGAGAGAACATCCTGCCGACACACTGGCTTGCGGCCACACGGGCCAGCTGGCGTGCCCATCAAAGTGCAGCACGCCAAGGCACACAACCGTGCTGCGTTGCAAAGGCCCGGCAAAGCTGCAGCAGCTGAATGGCCCGACCAAGCCGCCTGCCTGAGTTGAGCCCGCAGGCAAGTGTTGGGAGGAATGGCGAGGACGCAGAGGGCAGCAAAAGGTTGGCCTGCCTCTGGTGTGGAGAGTGCTTGGCGTGAGCAGTCACTGCTGGCCGCAAAAGCCTACTGCACCTGGTATTCCCAGGCGGTCTCCCATCCAAGTACTAACCAGGCCTGAGTCTGCTTAGCTTCCGAGATCAGACGAGATCGGGCGTTTTCAGACTAGTATGGCCGTAGGCATCTGCAGCACCGTCTTCTCGCCTATTCAAGCTGGCCACCCTAGCACCCTCGCCACTTCTTCTTTCCGGTTGTTTTCAATTTTTTCTCTCTCTTTTTCTACTTCTACTTCTACTTCTCCTCCTCTTTCTCTCCTTCTCCTGCTAATTCTAGCCTATATGCCTGATACTCGCTCCCCTTCATGCCGTCCCCACCTAGCTCCCTTTTTTCTTCTCCACCTCCCCAAGGAAAACTGCAAGCCCCGCCCACCTCACACCAGCCTGCCGCCTGCACGCTGCTGCCTTTCCACATTGCAACGCTGCGCACTTCTCTCAGCACAGCCAGCACAAGGGTCAGGCAGGCAATGCAAGCCAGCTCTCTCTTCCTTCGCTTTCCACACCAGCCCCAATGCCACAACTTGCATTCATGCGGCGCCTTCAGGCTAGGAGAGAGAACGTCCTGCCGACACACTGGCTTGCGGCCACACGGGCCAGCTGGCGTGCCCATCAAAGTGCAGCACGCCAAGGCACCCAACCGTGCTGCGTTGCAAAGGCCCGGCAAAGCTGCAGCAGCTGAATGGCCCGACCAAGCCGCCTGCCTGAGTTGAGCCCGCAGGCAAGTGTTGGGAGGAATGGCGAGGACGCAGAGAGCAGCAAAAGGTTGGCCTGCCTCTGGTGTGGAGAGTGCTTGGCGTGAGCAGTCTCTGCTGGCCGCAAAAGCCTACTGCACCTGGTATTCCCAGGCGGTCTCCCATCCAAGTACTAACCAGGCCTGAGTCTGCTTAGCTTCCGAGATCAGACGAGATCGGGCGTTTTCAGACTAGTATGGCCATAGGCATCTGCATCACCGTCTTCTCGCCTATTCAAGCTGGCCACCCTAGCACCCTCGCCACTTCTTCTTTCCGGTTGTTTTCAATTTTTTCTCTCTCTTTTTCTACTTCTACTTCTACTTCTCCTCCTCTTTCTCTCCTTCTCCTGCTAATTCTAGCCTATATGCCTGATACTCGCTCCCCTTCATGCCATCCCCACCGAGCTCTCTTTTTTCTTCTCCACCTCCTCAAGGAAAACTGCAAGCCCCGCCTACCTCACACCAGCCTGCCGCCTGCACGCTGCTGCCTTTCCACATTGCAACGCTGCGCACTTCTCTCAGCACAGCCAGCACAAGGGTCAGGCAGGCAATGCAAGCCAGCTCTCTCTTCCTTCGCTTTCCAC
>NC_092710.1:304263467-304275967 GCF_047496885.1 Scyliorhinus torazame
AGGCACCCAACCGTGCTGCGTTGCAAAGGCCCGGCAAAGCTGCAGCAGCTGAATGGCCCGACCAAGCCGCCTGCCTGAGTTGAGCCCGCAGGCAAGTGTTGGGAGGAATGGCGAGGACGCAGAGAGCAGCAAAAGGTTGGCCTGCCTCTGGTGTGGAGAGTGCTTGGCGTGAGCAGTCTCTGCTGGCCGCAAAAGCCTACTGCACCTGGTATTCCCAGGCGGTCTCCCATCCAAGTACTAACCAGGCCTGAGTCTGCTTAGCTTCCGAGATCAGACGAGATCAAGCGTTTTCAGACTAGTATGGCCGTAGGCATCCGCAGCACCGTCTTCTCGCCTATTCAAGCTGGCCACCCTAGCACCCTCGCCACTTCTTCTTTCCGGTTGTTTTCAATTTTTTCTCTCTCTTTTTCTACTTCTACTTCTACTTCTCCTCCTCTTTCTCTCCTTCTCCTGCTAATTCTAGCCTATATGCCTGATACTCGCTCCCCTTCATGCCATCCCCACCGAGCTCTCTTTTTTCTTCTCCACCTCCTCAAGGAAAACTGCAAGCCCCGCCTACCTCACACCAGCCTGCCGCCTGCACGCTGCTGCCTTTCCACATTGCAACGCTGCGCACTTCTCTCAGCACAGCCAGCACAAGGGTCAGGCAGGCAATGCAAGCCAGCTCTCTCTTCCTTCGCTTTCCACACCAGCCCCAATGCCACAACTTGCATTCATGCGGCGCCTTCAGGCTAGGAGAGAGAATGTCCTGCCGACACACTGGCTTGCGGCCACACGGGCCAGCTGGCGTGCCCATCAAAGTGCAGCACGCCAAGGCACACAACCGTGCTGCGTTGCAAAGGCCCGGCAAAGCTGCAGCAGCTGAATGGCCCGACCAAGCCGCCTGCCTGAGTTGAGCCCGCAGGCAAGTGTTGGGAGGAATGGCGAGGACGCAGAGAGCAGCAAAAGGTTGGCCTGCCTCTGGTGTGGAGAGTGCTTGGCGTGAGCAGTCTCTGCTGGCCGCAAAAGCCTACTGCACCTGGTATTCCCAGGCGGTCTCCCATCCAAGTACTAACCAGGCCTGAGTCTGCTTAGCTTCCGAGATCAGACGAGATCGGGCGTTTTCAGACTAGTATGGCCGTAGGCATCTGCATCACCGTCTTCTCGCCTATTCAAGCTGGCCACCCTAGCACCCTCGCCACTTCTTCTTTCCGGTTGTTTTCAATTTTTTCTCTCTCTTTTTCTACTTCTACTTCTACTTCTCCTCCTCTTTCTCTCCTTCTCCTGCTAATTCTAGCCTATATGCCTGATACTCGCTCCCCTTCATGCCATCCCCACCGAGCTCTCTTTTTTCTTCTCCACCTCCTCAAGGAAAACTGCAAGCCCCGCCTACCTCACACCAGCCTGCCGCCTGCACGCTGCTGCCTTTCCACATTGCAACGCTGCGCACTTCTCTCAGCACAGCCAGCACAAGGGTCAGGCAGGCAATGCAAGCCAGCTCTCTCTTCCTTCGCTTTCCACACCAGCCCCAATGCCACAACTTGCATTCATGCGGCGCCTTCAGGCTAGGAGAGAGAACATCCTGCCGACACACTGGCTTGCGGCCACACGGGCCAGCTGGCGTGCCCATCAAAGTGCAGCACGCCAAGGCACACAACCGTGCTGCGTTGCAAAGGCCCGGCAAAGCTGCAGCAGCTGAATGGCCCGACCAAGCCGCCTGCCTGAGTTGAGCCCGCAGGCAAGTGTTGGGAGGAATGGCGAGGACGCAGAGGGCAGCAAAAGGTTGGCCTGCCTCTGGTGTGGAGAGTGCTTGGCGTGAGCAGTCTCTGCTGGCCGCAAAAGCCTACTGCACCTGGTATTCCCAGGCGGTCTCCCATCCAAGTACTAACCAGGCCTGAGTCTGCTTAGCTTCCGAGATCAGACGAGATCAAGCGTTTTCAGACTAGTATGGCCGTAGGCATCTGCAGCACCGTCTTCTCGCCTATTCAAGTTGGCCACCCTAGCACCCTCGCCACTTCTTCTTTCCGGTTGTTTTCAATTTTTTCTCTCTCTTTTTCTACTTCTACTTCTACTTCTCCTCCTCTTTCTCTCCTTCTCCTGCTAATTCTAGCCTATATGCCTGATACTCGCTCCCCTTCATGCCATCCCCACCGAGCTCTCTTTTTTCTTCTCCACCTCCTCAAGGAAAACTGCAAGCCCCGCCTACCTCACACCAGCCTGCCGCCTGCACGCTGCTGCCTTTCCACATTGCAACGCTGCGCACTTCTCTCAGCACAGCCAGCACAAGGGTCAGGCAGGCAATGCAAGCCAGCTCTCTCTTCCTTCGCTTTCCACACCAGCCCCAATGCCACAACTTGCATTCATGCGGCGCCTTCAGGCTAGGAGAGAGAACGTCCTGCCGACACACTGGCTTGCGGCCACACGGGCCAGCTGGCGTGCCCATCAAACTGCAGCACGCCAAGGCACACAACCGTGCTGCGTTGCAAAGGCCCGGCAAAGCTGCAGCAGCTGAATGGCCCGACCAAGCCGCCTGCCTGAGTTGAGCCCGCAGGCAAGTGTTGGGAGGAATGGCGAGGACGCAGAGAGCAGCAAAAGGTTGGCCTGCCTCTGGTGTGGAGAGTGCTTGGCGTGAGCAGTCTCTGCTGGCCGCAAAAGCCGACTGCACCTGGTATTCCCAGGCGGTCTCCCATCCAAGTACTAACCAGGCCTGAGTCTGCTTAGCTTCCGAGATCAGACGAGATCGGGCGTTTTCAGACTAGTATGGCCGTAGGCATCTGCATCACCGTCTTCTCGCCTATTCAAGCTGGCCACCCTAGCACCCTCGCCACTTCTTCTTTCCGGTTGTTTTCAATTTTTTCTCTCTCTTTTTCTACTTCTACTTCTACTTCTCCTCCTCTTTCTCTCCTTCTCCTGCTAATTCTAGCCTATATGCCTGATACTCGCTCCCCTTCATGCCATCCCCACCGAGCTCTCTTTTTTCTTCTCCACCTCCTCAAGGAAAACTGCAAGCCCCGCCTACCTCACACCAGCCTGCCGCCTGCACGCTGCTGCCTTTCCACATTGCAACGCTGCGCACTTCTCTCAGCACAGCCAGCACAAGGGTCAGGCAGGCAATGCAAGCCAGCTCTCTCTTCCTTCGCTTTCCACACCAGCCCCAATGCCACAACTTGCATTCATGCGGCGCCTTCAGGCTAGGAGAGAGAACATCCTGCCGACACACTGGCTTGCGGCCACACGGGCCAGCTGGCGTGCCCATCAAAGTGCAGCACGCCAAGGCACACAACCGTGCTGCGTTGCAAAGGCCCGGCAAAGCTGCAGCAGCTGAATGGCCCGACCAAGCCGCCTGCCTGAGTTGAGCCCGCAGGCAAGTGTTGGGAGGAATGGCGAGGACGCAGAGGGCAGCAAAAGGTTGGCCTGCCTCTGGTGTGGAGAGTGCTTGGCGTGAGCAGTCACTGCTGGCCGCAAAAGCCTACTGCACCTGGTATTCCCAGGCGGTCTCCCATCCAAGTACTAACCAGGCCTGAGTCTGCTTAGCTTCCGAGATCAGACGAGATCGGGCATTTTCAGACTAGTATGGCCGTAGGCATCTGCAGCACCGTCTTCTCGCCTATTCAAGCTGGCCACCCTAGCACCCTCGCCACTTCTTCTTTCCGGTTGTTTTCAATTTTTTCTCTCTCTTTTTCTACTTCTACTTCGACTTCTCCTCCTCTTTCTCTCCTTCTCCTGCTAATTCTAGCCTATATGCCTGATACTCGCTCCCCTTCATGCCGTCCCCACCTAGCTCTCTTTTTTCTTCTCCACCTCCCCAAGGAAAACTGCAAGCCCCGCCCACCTCACACCAGCCTGCCGCCTGCACGCTGCTGCCTTTCCACATTGCAACGCTGCGCACTTCTCTCAGCACAGCCAGCACAAGGGTCAGGCAGGCAATGCAAGCCAGCTCTCTCTTCCTTCGCTTTCCACACCAGCCCCAATGCCACAACTTGCATTCATGCGGCGCCTTCAGGCTAGGAGAGAGAACATCCTGCCGACACACTGGCTTGCGGCCACACGGGCCAGCTGGCGTGCCCATCAAAGTGCAGCACGCCAAGGCACACAACCGTGCTGCGTTGCAAAGGCCCGGCAAAGCTGCAGCAGCTGAATGGCCCGACCAAGCCGCCTGCCTGAGTTGAGCCCGCAGGCAAGTGTTGGGAGGAATGGCGAGGACGCAGAGAGCAGCAAAAGGTTGGCCTGCCTCTGGTGTGGAGAGTGCTTGGCGTGAGCAGTCACTGCTGGCCGCAAAAGCCTACTGCACCTGGTATTCCCAGGCGGTCTCCCATCCAAGTACTAACTAGGCCTGAGTCTGCTTAGCTTCCGAGATCAGACGAGATCGGGCGTTTTCAGACTAGAATGGCCGTAGGCATCTGCAGCACCGTCTTCTCGCCTATTCAAGCTGGCCACCCTAGCACCCTCGCCACTTCTTCTTTCCGGTTGTTTTCAATTTTTTCTCTCTCTTTTTCTACTTCTACTTCTACTTCTCCTCCTCTTTCTCTCCTTCTCCTGCTAATTCTAGCCTATATGCCTGATACTCGCTCCCCTTCATGCCGTCCCCACCTAGCTCTCTTTTTTCTTCTCCACCTCCCCAAGGAAAACTGCAAGCGCCGCCCACCTCACACCAGCCTGCCGCCTGCACGCTGCTGCCTTTCCACATTGCAACGCTGCGCACTTCTCTCAGCACAGCCAGCACAAGGGTCAGGCAGGCAATGCAAGCCAGCTCTCTCTTCCTTCGCTTTCCACACCAGCCCCAATGCCACAACTTGCATTCATGCGGCGCCTTCAGGCTAGGAGAGAGAACGTCCTGCCGACACACTGGCTTGCGGCCACACGGGCCAGCTGGCGTGCCCATCAAAGTGCAGCACGCCAAGGCACCCAACCGTGCTGCGTTGCAAAGGCCCGGCAAAGCTGCAGCAGCTGAATGGCCCGACCAAGCCGCCTGCCTGAGTTGAGCCCGCAGGCAAGTGTTGGGAGGAATGGCGAGGACGCAGAGAGCAGCAAAAGGTTGGCCTGCCTCTGGTGTGGAGAGTGCTTGGCGTGAGCAGTCTCTGCTGGCCGCAAAAGCCTACTGCACCTGGTATTCCCAGGCGGTCTCCCATCCAAGTACTAACCAGGCCTGAGTCTGCTTAGCTTCCGAGATCAGACGAGATCGGGCGTTTTCAGACTAGTATGGCCGGAGGCATCTGCAGCACCGTCTTCTCGCCTATTCAAGCAGGCCACCCTAGCACCCTCGCCACTTCTTCTTTCCGGTTGTTTTCAATTTTTTCTCTCTCTTTTTCTACTTCTACTTCTACTTCTCCTCCTCTTTCTCTCCTTCTCCTGCTAATTCTAGCCTATATGCCTGATACTCGCTCCCCTTCATGCCATCCCCACCGAGCTCTCTTTTTTCTTCTCCACCTCCTCAAGGAAAACTGCAAGCCCCGCCCACCTCACACCAGCCTGCCGCCTGCACGCTGCTGCCTTTCCACATTGCAACGCTGCGCACTTCTCTCAGCACAGCCAGCACAAGGGTCAGGCAGGCAATGCAAGCCAGCTCTCTCTTCCTTCGCTTTCCACACCAGCCCCAATGCCACAACTTGCATTCATGCGGCGCCTTCAGGCTAGGAGAGAGAACGTCCTGCCGACACACTGGCTTGCGGCCACACGGGCCAGCTGGCGTGCCCATCAAAGTGCAGCACGCCAAGGCACCCAACCGTGCTGCGTTGCAAAGGCCCGGCAAAGCTGCAGCAGCTGAATGGCCCGACCAAGCCGCCTGCCTGAGTTGAGCCCGCAGGCAAGTGTTGGGAGGAATGGCGAGGACGCAGAGAGCAGCAAAAGGTTGGCCTGCCTCTGGTGTGGAGAGTGCTTGGCGTGAGCAGTCTCTGCTGGCCGCAAAAGCCTACTGCACCTGGTATTCCCAGGCGGTCTCCCATCCAAGTACTAACCAGGCCTGAGTCTGCTTAGCTTCCGAGATCAGACGAGATCAAGCGTTTTCAGACTAGTATGGCCGTAGGCATCTGCAGCACCGTCTTCTCGCCTATTCAAGTTGGCCACCCTAGCACCCTCGCCACTTCTTCTTTCCGGTTGTTTTCAATTTTTTCTCTCTCTTTTTCTACTTCTACTTCTACTTCTCCTCCTCTTTCTCTCCTTCTCCTGCTAATTCTAGCCTATATGCCTGATACTCGCTCCCCTTCATGCCGTCCCCACCTAGCTCTCTTTTTTCTTCTCCACCTCCCCAAGGAAAACTGCAAGCCCCGCCCACCTCACACCAGCCTGCCGCCTGCACGCTGCTGCCTTTCCACATTGCAACGCTGCGCACTTCTCTCAGCACAGCCAGCACAAGGGTCAGGCAGGCAATGCAAGCCAGCTCTCTCTTCCTTCGCTTTCCACACCAGCCCCAATGCCACAACTTGCATTCATGCGGCGCCTTCAGGCTAGGAGAGAGAACGTCCTGCCGACACACTGGCTTGCGGCCACACGGGCCAGCTGGCGTGCCCATCAAAGTGCAGCACGCCAAGGCACACAACCGTGCTGCGTTGCAAAGGCCCGGCAAAGCTGCAGCAGCTGAATGGCCCGACCAAGCCGCCTGCCTGAGTTGAGCCCGCAGGCAAGTGTTGGGAGGAATGGCGAGGACGCAGAGAGCAGCAAAAGGTTGGCCTGCCTCTGGTGTGGAGAGTGCTTGGCGTGAGCAGTCTCTGCTGGCCGCAAAAGCCTACTGCACCTGGTATTCCCAGGCGGTCTCCCATCCAAGTACTAACCAGGCCTGAGTCTGCTTAGCTTCCGAGATCAGACGAGATCAAGCATTTTCAGACTAGTATGGCCGTAGGCATCCGCAGCACCGTCTTCTCGCCTATTCAAGCTGGCCACCCTAGCACCCTCGCCACTTCTTCTTTCCGGTTGTTTTCAATTTTTTCTCTCTCTTTTTCTACTTCTACTTCTACTTCTCCTCCTCTTTCTCTCCTTCTCCTGCTAATTCTAGCCTATATGCCTGATACTCGCTCCCCTTCATGCCATCCCCACCGAGCTCTCTTTTTTCTTCTCCACCTCCTCAAGGAAAACTGCAAGCCCCGCCTACCTCACACCAGCCTGCCGCCTGCACGCTGCTGCCTTTCCACATTGCAACGCTGCGCACTTCTCTCAGCACAGCCAGCACAAGGGTCAGGCAGGCAATGCAAGCCAGCTCTCTCTTCCTTCGCTTTCCACACCAGCCCCAATGCCACAACTTGCATTCATGCGGCGCCTTCAGGCTAGGAGAGAGAACGTCCTGCCGACACACTGGCTTGCGGCCACACGGGCCAGCTGGCGTGCCCATCAAACTGCAGCACGCCAAGGCACACAACCGTGCTGCGTTGCAAAGGCCCGGCAAAGCTGCAGCAGCTGAATGGCCCGACCAAGCCGCCTGCCTGAGTTGAGCCCGCAGGCAAGTGTTGGGAGGAATGGCGAGGACGCAGAGAGCAGCAAAAGGTTGGCCTGCCTCTGGTGTGGAGAGTGCTTGGCGTGAGCAGTCTCTGCTGGCCGCAAAAGCCGACTGCACCTGGTATTCCCAGGCGGTCTCCCATCCAAGTACTAACCAGGCCTGAGTCTGCTTAGCTTCCGAGATCAGACGAGATCGGGCGTTTTCAGACTAGTATGGCCGTAGGCATCTGCATCACCGTCTTCTCGCCTATTCAAGCTGGCCACCCTAGCACCCTCGCCACTTCTTCTTTCCGGTTGTTTTCAATTTTTTCTCTCTCTTTTTCTACTTCTACTTCTACTTCTCCTCCTCTTTCTCTCCTTCTCCTGCTAATTCTAGCCTATATGCCTGATACTCGCTCCCCTTCATGCCATCCCCACCGAGCTCTCTTTTTTCTTCTCCACCTCCTCAAGGAAAACTGCAAGCCCCGCCTACCTCACACCAGCCTGCCGCCTGCACGCTGCTGCCTTTCCACATTGCAACGCTGCGCACTTCTCTCAGCACAGCCAGCACAAGGGTCAGGCAGGCAATGCAAGCCAGCTCTCTCTTCCTTCGCTTTCCACACCAGCCCCAATGCCACAACTTGCATTCATGCGGCGCCTTCAGGCTAGGAGAGAGAACATCCTGCCGACACACTGGCTTGCGGCCACACGGGCCAGCTGGCGTGCCCATCAAAGTGCAGCACGCCAAGGCACACAACCGTGCTGCGTTGCAAAGGCCCGGCAAAGCTGCAGCAGCTGAATGGCCCGACCAAGCCGCCTGCCTGAGTTGAGCCCGCAGGCAAGTGTTGGGAGGAATGGCGAGGACGCAGAGGGCAGCAAAAGGTTGGCCTGCCTCTGGTGTGGAGAGTGCTTGGCGTGAGCAGTCACTGCTGGCCGCAAAAGCCTACTGCACCTGGTATTCCCAGGCGGTCTCCCATCCAAGTACTAACCAGGCCTGAGTCTGCTTAGCTTCCGAGATCAGACGAGATCGGGCATTTTCAGACTAGTATGGCCGTAGGCATCTGCAGCACCGTCTTCTCGCCTATTCAAGCTGGCCACCCTAGCACCCTCGCCACTTCTTCTTTCCGGTTGTTTTCAATTTTTTCTCTCTCTTTTTCAACTTCTACTTCGACTTCTCCTCCTCTTTCTCTCCTTCTCCTGCTAATTCTAGCCTATATGCCTGATACTCGCTCCCCTTCATGCCGTCCCCACCTAGCTCTCTTTTTTCTTCTCCACCTCCCCAAGGAAAACTGCAAGCCCCGCCCACCTCACACCAGCCTGCCGCCTGCACGCTGCTGCCTTTCCACATTGCAACGCTGCGCACTTCTCTCAGCACAGCCAGCACAAGGGTCAGGCAGGCAATGCAAGCCAGCTCTCTCTTCCTTCGCTTTCCACACCAGCCCCAATGCCACAACTTGCATTCATGCGGCGCCTTCAGGCTAGGAGAGAGAACATCCTGCCGACACACTGGCTTGCGGCCACACGGGCCAGCTGGCGTGCCCATCAAAGTGCAGCACGCCAAGGCACACAACCGTGCTGCGTTGCAAAGGCCCGGCAAAGCTGCAGCAGCTGAATGGCCCGACCAAGCCGCCTGCCTGAGTTGAGCCCGCAGGCAAGTGTTGGGAGGAATGGCGAGGACGCAGAGAGCAGCAAAAGGTTGGCCTGCCTCTGGTGTGGAGAGTGCTTGGCGTGAGCAGTCACTGCTGGCCGCAAAAGCCTACTGCACCTGGTATTCCCAGGCGGTCTCCCATCCAAGTACTAACTAGGCCTGAGTCTGCTTAGCTTCCGAGATCAGACGAGATCGGGCGTTTTCAGACTAGTATGGCCGTAGGCATCTGCAGCACCGTCTTCTCGCCTATTCAAGCTGGCCACCCTAGCACCCTCGCCACTTCTTCTTTCCGGTTGTTTTCAATTTTTTCTCTCTCTTTTTCTACTTCTACTTCTACTTCTCCTCCTCTTTCTCTCCTTCTCCTGCTAATTCTAGCCTATATGCCTGATACTCGCTCCCCTTCATGCCGTCCCCACCTAGCTCTCTTTTTTCTTCTCCACCTCCCCAAGGAAAACTGCAAGCGCCGCCCACCTCACACCAGCCTGCCGCCTGCACGCTGCTGCCTTTCCACATTGCAACGCTGCGCACTTCTCTCAGCACAGCCAGCACAAGGGTCAGGCAGGCAATGCAAGCCAGCTCTCTCTTCCTTCGCTTTCCACACCAGCCCCAATGCCACAACTTGCATTCATGCGGCGCCTTCAGGCTAGGAGAGAGAACGTCCTGCCGACACACTGGCTTGCGGCCACACGGGCCAGCTGGCGTGCCCATCAAAGTGCAGCACGCCAAGGCACCCAACCGTGCTGCGTTGCAAAGGCCCGGCAAAGCTGCAGCAGCTGAATGGCCCGACCAAGCCGCCTGCCTGAGTTGAGCCCGCAGGCAAGTGTTGGGAGGAATGGCGAGGACGCAGAGAGCAGCAAAAGTTTGGCCTGCCTCTGGTGTGGAGAGTGCTTGGCGTGAGCAGTCTCTGCTGGCCGCAAAAGCCTACTGCACCTGGTATTCCCAGGCGGTCTCCCATCCAAGTACTAACCAGGCCTGAGTCTGCTTAGCTTCCGAGATCAGACGAGATCGGGCGTTTTCAGACTAGTATGGCCGGAGGCATCTGCAGCACCGTCTTCTCGCCTATTCAAGCAGGCCACCCTAGCACCCTCGCCACTTCTTCTTTCCGGTTGTTTTCAATTTTTTCTCTCTCTTTTTCTACTTCTACTTCTACTTCTCCTCCTCTTTCTCTCCTTCTCCTGCTAATTCTAGCCTATATGCCTGATACTCGCTCCCCTTCATGCCATCCCCACCGAGCTCTCTTTTTTCTTCTCCACCTCCTCAAGGAAAACTGCAAGCCCCGCCCACCTCACACCAGCCTGCCGCCTGCACGCTGCTGCCTTTCCACATTGCAACGCTGCGCACTTCTCTCAGCACAGCCAGCACAAGGGTCAGGCAGGCAATGCAAGCCAGCTCTCTCTTCCTTCGCTTTCCACACCAGCCCCAATGCCACAACTTGCATTCATGCGGCGCCTTCAGGCTAGGAGAGAGAACGTCCTGCCGACACACTGGCTTGCGGCCACACGGGCCAGCTGGCGTGCCCATCAAAGTGCAGCACGCCAAGGCACCCAACCGTGCTGCGTTGCAAAGGCCCGGCAAAGCTGCAGCAGCTGAATGGCCCGACCAAGCCGCCTGCCTGAGTTGAGCCCGCAGGCAAGTGTTGGGAGGAATGGCGAGGACGCAGAGAGCAGCAAAAGGTTGGCCTGCCTCTGGTGTGGAGAGTGCTTGGCGTGAGCAGTCTCTGCTGGCCGCAAAAGCCTACTGCACCTGGTATTCCCAGGCGGTCTCCCATCCAAGTACTAACCAGGCCTGAGTCTGCTTAGCTTCCGAGATCAGACGAGATCAAGCGTTTTCAGACTAGTATGGCCGTAGGCATCTGCAGCACCGTCTTCTCGCCTATTCAAGTTGGCCACCCTAGCACCCTCGCCACTTCTTCTTTCCGGTTGTTTTCAATTTTTTCTCTCTCTTTTTCTACTTCTACTTCTACTTCTCCTCCTCTTTCTCTCCTTCTCCTGCTAATTCTAGCCTATATGCCTGATACTCGCTCCCCTTCATGCCGTCCCCACCTAGCTCTCTTTTTTCTTCTCCACCTCCCCAAGGAAAACTGCAAGCCCCGCCCACCTCACACCAGCCTGCCGCCTGCACGCTGCTGCCTTTCCACATTGCAACGCTGCGCACTTCTCTCAGCACAGCCAGCACAAGGGTCAGGCAGGCAATGCAAGCCAGCTCTCTCTTCCTTCGCTTTCCACACCAGCCCCAATGCCACAACTTGCATTCATGCGGCGCCTTCAGGCTAGGAGAGAGAACGTCCTGCCGACACACTGGCTTGCGGCCACACGGGCCAGCTGGCGTGCCCATCAAAGTGCAGCACGCCAAGGCACACAACCGTGCTGCGTTGCAAAGGCCCGGCAAAGCTGCAGCAGCTGAATGGCCCGACCAAGCCGCCTGCCTGAGTTGAGCCCGCAGGCAAGTGTTGGGAGGAATGGCGAGGACGCAGAGAGCAGCAAAAGGTTGGCCTGCCTCTGGTGTGGAGAGTGCTTGGCGTGAGCAGTCTCTGCTGGCCGCAAAAGCCTACTGCACCTGGTATTCCCAGGCGGTCTCCCATCCAAGTACTAACCAGGCCTGAGTCTGCTTAGCTTCCGAGATCAGACGAGATCAAGCATTTTCAGACTAGTATGGCCGTAGGCATCCGCAGCACCGTCTTCTCGCCTATTCAAGCTGGCCACCCTAGCACCCTCGCCACTTCTTCTTTCCGGTTGTTTTCAATTTTTTCTCTCTCTTTTTCTACTTCTACTTCTACTTCTCCTCCTCTTTCTCTCCTTCTCCTGCTAATTCTAGCCTATATGCCTGATACTCGCTCCCCTTCATGCCATCCCCACCGAGCTCTCTTTTTTCTTCTCCACCTCCTCAAGGAAAACTGCAAGCCCCGCCTACCTCACACCAGCCTGCCGCCTGCACGCTGCTGCCTTTCCACATTGCAACGCTGCGCACTTCTCTCAGCACAGCCAGCACAAGGGTCAGGCAGGCAATGCAAGCCAGCTCTCTCTTCCTTCGCTTTCCACACCAGCCCCAATGCCACAACTTGCATTCATGCGGCGCCTTCAGGCTAGGAGAGAGAACGTCCTGCCGACACACTGGCTTGCGGCCACACGGGCCAGCTGGCGTGCCCATCAAAGTGCAGCACGCCAAGGCACACAACCGTGCTGCGTTGCAAAGGCCCGGCAAAGCTGCAGCAGCTGAATGGCCCGACCAAGCCGCCTGCCTGAGTTGAGCCCGCAGGCAAGTGTTGGGAGGAATGGCGAGGACGCAGAGAGCAGCAAAAGGTTGGCCTGCCTCTGGTGTGGAGAGTGCTTGGCGTGAGCAGTCTCTGCTGGCCGCAAAAGCCTACTGCACCTGGTATTCCCAGGCGGTCTCCCATCCAAGTACTAACCAGGCCTGAGTCTGCTTAGCTTCCGAGATCAGACGAGATCGGGCGTTTTCAGACTAGTATGGC
>NC_092710.1:304278467-304300967 GCF_047496885.1 Scyliorhinus torazame
ACTTCTTCTTTCCGGTTGTTTTCAATTTTTTCTCTCTCTTTTTCTACTTCTACTTCTACTTCTCCTCCTCTTTCTCTCCTTCTCCTGCTAATTCTAGCCTATATGCCTGATACTCGCTCCCCTTCATGCCGTCCCCACCTAGCTCTCTTTTTTCTTCTCCACCTCCCCAAGGAAAACTGCAAGCGCCGCCCACCTCACACCAGCCTGCCGCCTGCACGCTGCTGCCTTTCGACATTGCAACGCTGCGCACTTCTCTCAGCACAGCCAGCACAAGGGTCAGGCAGGCAATGCAAGCCAGCTCTCTCTTCCTTCGCTTTCCACACCAGCCCCAATGCCACAACTTGCATTCATGCGGCGCCTTCAGGCTAGGAGAGAGAACGTCCTGCCGACACACTGGCTTGCGGCCACACGGGCCAGCTGGCGTGCCCATCAAAGTGCAGCACGCCAAGGCACCCAACCGTGCTGCGTTGCAAAGGCCCGGCAAAGCTGCAGCAGCTGAATGGCCCGACCAAGCCGCCTGCCTGAGTTGAGCCCGCAGGCAAGAGTTGGGAGGAATGGCGAGGACGCAGAGAGCAGCAAAAGGTTGGCCTGCCTCTGGTGTGGAGAGTGCTTGGCGTGAGCAGTCTCTGCTGGCCGCAAAAGCCTACTGCACCTGGTATTCCCAGGCGGTCTCCCATCCAAGTACTAACCAGGCCTGAGTCTGCTTAGCTTCCGAGATCAGACGAGATCGGGCGTTTTCAGACTAGTATGGCCGTAGGCATCTGCAGCACCGTCTTCTCGCCTATTCAAGCTGGCCACCCTAGCACCCTCGCCACTTCTTCTTTCCGGTTGTTTTCAATTTTTTCTCTCTCTTTTTCTACTTCTACTTCTACTTCTCCTCCTCTTTCTCTCCTTCTCCTGCTAATTCTAGCCTATATGCCTGATACTCGCTCCCCTTCATGCCATCCCCACCGAGCTCTCTTTTTTCTTCTCCACCTCCTCAAGGAAAACTGCAAGCCCCGCCCACCTCACACCAGCCTGCCGCCTGCACGCTGCTGCCTTTCCACATTGCAACGCTGCGCACTTCTCTCAGCACAGCCAGCACAAGGGTCAGGCAGGCAATGCAAGCCAGCTCTCTCTTCCTTCGCTTTCCACACCAGCCCCAATGCCACAACTTGCATTCATGCGGCGCCTTCAGGCTAGGAGAGAGAACATCCTGCCGACACACTGGCTTGCGGCCACACGGGCCAGCTGGCGTGCCCATCAAAGTGCAGTACGCCAAGGCACACAACCGTGCTGCGTTGCAAAGGCCCGGCAAAGCTGCAGCAGCTGAATGGCCCGACCAAGCCGCCTGCCTGAGTTGAGCCCGCAGGCAAGTGTTGGGAGGAATGGCGAGGACGCAGAGGGCAGCAAAAGGTTGGCCTGCCTCTGGTGTGGAGAGTGCTTGGCGTGAGCAGTCACTGCTGGCCGCAAAAGCCTACTGCACCTGGTATTCCCAGGCGGTCTCCCATCCAAGTACTAACCAGGCCTGAGTCTGCTTAGCTTCCGAGATCAGACGAGATCGGGCGTTTTCAGACTAGTATGGCCGTAGGCATCTGCAGCACCGTCTTCTCGCCTATTCAAGCTGGCCACCCTAGCACCCTCGCCACTTCTTCTTTCCGGTTGTTTTCAATTTTTTCTCTCTCTTTTTCTACTTCTACTTCGACTTCTCCTCCTCTTTCTCTCCTTCTCCTGCTAATTCTAGCCTATATGCCTGATACTCGCTCCCCTTCATGCCGTCCCCACCTAGCTCTCTTTTTTCTTCTCCACCTCCCCAAGGAAAACTGCAAGCCCCGCCCACCTCACACCAGCCTGCCGCCTGCACGCTGCTGCCTTTCCACATTGCAACGCTGCGCACTTCTCTCAGCACAGCCAGCACAAGGGTCAGGCAGGCAATGCAAGCCAGCTCTCTCTTCCTTCGCTTTCCACACCAGCCCCAATGCCACAACTTGCATTCATGCGGCGCCTTCAGGCTAGGAGAGAGAACATCCTGCCGACACACTGGCTTGCGGCCACACGGGCCAGCTGGCGTGCCCATCAAAGTGCAGCACGCCAAGGCACACAACCGTGCTGCGTTGCAAAGGCCCGGCAAAGCTGCAGCAGCTGAATGGCCCGACCAAGCCGCCTGCCTGAGTTGAGCCCGCAGGCAAGTGTTGGGAGGAATGGCGAGGACGCAGAGAGCAGCAAAAGGTTGGCCTGCCTCTGGTGTGGAGAGTGCTTGGCGTGAGCAGTCACTGCTGGCCGCAAAAGCCTACTGCACCTGGTATTCCCAGGCGGTCTCCCATCCAAGTACTAACTAGGCCTGAGTCTGCATAGCTTCCGAGATCAGACGAGATCGGGCGTTTTCAGACTAGTATGGCCGTAGGCATCTGCAGCACCGTCTTCTCGCCTATTCAAGCTGGCCACCCTAGCACCCTCGCCACTTCTTCTTTCCGGTTGTTTTCAATTTTTTCTCTCTCTTTTTCTACTTCTACTTCTACTTCTCCTCCTCTTTCTCTCCTTCTCCTGCTAATTCTAGCCTATATGCCTGATACTCGCTCCCCTTCATGCCGTCCCCACCTAGCTCTCTTTTTTCTTCTCCACCTCCCCAAGGAAAACTGCAAGCGCCGCCCACCTCACACCAGCCTGCCGCCTGCACGCTGCTGCCTTTCCACATTGCAACGCTGCGCACTTCTCTCAGCACAGCCAGCACAAGGGTCAGGCAGGCAATGCAAGCCAGCTCTCTCTTCCTTCGCTTTCCACACCAGCCCCAATGCCACAACTTGCATTCATGCGGCGCCTTCAGGCTAGGAGAGAGAACGTCCTGCCGACACACTGGCTTGCGGCCACACGGGCCAGCTGGCGTGCCCATCAAAGTGCAGCAGGCCAAGGCACACAACCGTGCTGCGTTGCAAAGGCCCGGCAAAGCTGCAGCAGCTGAATGGCCCGACCAAGCCGCCTGCCTGAGTTGAGCCCGCAGGCAAGTGTTGGGAGGAATGGCGAGGACGCAGAGAGCAGCAAAAGGTTGGCCTGCCTCTGGTGTGGAGAGTGCTTGGCGTGAGCAGTCTCTGCTGGCCGCAAAAGCCTACTGCACCTGGTATTCCCAGGCGGTCTCCCATCCAAGTACTAACCAGGCCTGAGTCTGCTTAGCTTCCGAGATCAGACGAGATCAAGCGTTTTCAGACTAGTATGGCCGTAGGCATCCGCAGCACCGTCTTCTCGCCTATTCAAGCTGGCCACCCTAGCACCCTCGCCACTTCTTCTTTCCGGTTGTTTTCAATTTTTTCTCTCTCTTTTTCTACTTCTACTTCTACTTCTCCTCCTCTTTCTCTCCTTCTCCTGCTAATTCTAGCCTATATGCCTGATACTCGCTCCCCTTCATGCCATCCCCACCGAGCTCTCTTTTTTCTTCTCCACCTCCTCAAGGAAAACTGCAAGCCCCGCCTACCTCACACCAGCCTGCCGCCTGCACGCTGCTGCCTTTCCACATTGCAACGCTGCGCACTTCTCTCAGCACAGCCAGCACAAGGGTCAGGCAGGCAATGCAAGCCAGCTCTCTCTTCCTTCGCTTTCCACACCAGCCCCAATGCCACAACTTGCATTCATGCGGCGCCTTCAGGCTAGGAGAGAGAACGTCCTGCCGACACACTGGCTTGCGGCCACACGGGCCAGCTGGCGTGCCCATCAAAGTGCAGCACGCCAAGGCACACAACCGTGCTGCGTTGCAAAGGCCCGGCAAAGCTGCAGCAGCTGAATGGCCCGACCAAGCCGCCTGCCTGAGTTGAGCCCGCAGGCAAGTGTTGGGAGGAATGGCGAGGACGCAGAGAGCAGCAAAAGGTTGGCCTGCCTCTGGTGTGGAGAGTGCTTGGCGTGAGCAGTCTCTGCTGGCCGCAAAAGCCTACTGCACCTGGTATTCCCAGGCGGTCTCCCATCCAAGTACTAACCAGGCCTGAGTCTGCTTAGCTTCCGAGATCAGACGAGATCGGGCGTTTTCAGACTAGTATGGCCGTAGGCATCTGCATCACCGTCTTCTCGCCTATTCAAGCTGGCCACCCTAGCACCCTCGCCACTTCTTCTTTCCGGTTGTTTTCAATTTTTTCTCTCTCTTTTTCTACTTCTACTTCTACTTCTCCTCCTCTTTCTCTCCTTCTCCTGCTAATTCTAGCCTATATGCCTGATACTCGCTCCCCTTCATGCCATCCCCACCGAGCTCTCTTTTTTCTTCTCCACCTCCTCAAGGAAAACTGCAAGCCCCGCCTACCTCACACCAGCCTGCCGCCTGCACGCTGCTGCCTTTCCACATTGCAACGCTGCGCACTTCTCTCAGCACAGCCAGCACAAGGGTCAGGCAGGCAATGCAAGCCAGCTCTCTCTTCCTTCGCTTTCCACACCAGCCCCAATGCCACAACTTGCATTCATGCGGCGCCTTCAGGCTAGGAGAGAGAACATCCTG
This sequence comes from Scyliorhinus torazame, assembly GCF_047496885.1. Classification (NCBI taxonomy): domain Eukaryota; kingdom Metazoa; phylum Chordata; class Chondrichthyes; order Carcharhiniformes; family Scyliorhinidae; genus Scyliorhinus; species Scyliorhinus torazame. The sequence continues at coordinate 304,282,918 of NC_092710.1, forward strand.
CCGACACACTGGCTTGCGGCCACACGGGCCAGCTGGCGTGCCCATCAAAGTGCAGCACGCCAAGGCACACAACCGTGCTGCGTTGCAAAGGCCCGGCAAAGCTGCAGCAGCTGAATGGCCCGACCAAGCCGCCTGCCTGAGTTGAGCCCGCAGGCAAGTGTTGGGAGGAATGGCGAGGACGCAGAGGGCAGCAAAAGGTTGGCCTGCCTCTGGTGTGGAGAGTGCTTGGCGTGAGCAGTCACTGCTGGCCGCAAAAGCCTACTGCACCTGGTATTCCCAGGCGGTCTCCCATCCAAGTACTAACCAGGCCTGAGTCTGCTTAGCTTCCGAGATCAGACGAGATCGGGCGTTTTCAGACTAGTATGGCCGTAGGCATCTGCAGCACCGTCTTCTCGCCTATTCAAGCTGGCCACCCTAGCACCCTCGCCACTTCTTCTTTCCGGTTGTTTTCAATTTTTTCTCTCTCTTTTTCTACTTCTACTTCGACTTCTCCTCCTCTTTCTCTCCTTCTCCTGCTAATTCTAGCCTATATGCCTGATACTCGCTCCCCTTCATGCCGTCCCCACCTAGCTCTCTTTTTTCTTCTCCACCTCCCCAAGGAAAACTGCAAGCCCCGCCCACCTCACACCAGCCTGCCGCCTGCACGCTGCTGCCTTTCCACATTGCAACGCTGCGCACTTCTCTCAGCACAGCCAGCACAAGGGTCAGGCAGGCAATGCAAGCCAGCTCTCTCTTCCTTCGCTTTCCACACCAGCCCCAATGCCACAACTTGCATTCATGCGGCGCCTTCAGGCTAGGAGAGAGAACATCCTGCCGACACACTGGCTTGCGGCCACACGGGCCAGCTGGCGTGCCCATCAAAGTGCAGCACGCCAAGGCACACAACCGTGCTGCGTTGCAAAGGCCCGGCAAAGCTGCAGCAGCTGAATGGCCCGACCAAGCCGCCTGCCTGAGTTGAGCCCGCAGGCAAGTGTTGGGAGGAATGGCGAGGACGCAGAGAGCAGCAAAAGGTTGGCCTGCCTCTGGTGTGGAGAGTGCTTGGCGTGAGCAGTCACTGCTGGCCGCAAAAGCCTACTGCACCTGGTATTCCCAGGCGGTCTCCCATCCAAGTACTAACTAGGCCTGAGTCTGCTTAGCTTCCGAGATCAGACGAGATCGGGCGTTTTCAGACTAGTATGGCCGTAGGCATCTGCAGCACCGTCTTCTCGCCTATTCAAGCTGGCCACCCTAGCACCCTCGCCACTTCTTCTTTCCGGTTGTTTTCAATTTTTTCTCTCTCTTTTTCTACTTCTACTTCTACTTCTCCTCCTCTTTCTCTCCTTCTCCTGCTAATTCTAGCCTATATGCCTGATACTCGCTCCCCTTCATGCCGTCCCCACCTAGCTCTCTTTTTTCTTCTCCACCTCCCCAAGGAAAACTGCAAGCGCCGCCCACCTCACACCAGCCTGCCGCCTGCACGCTGCTGCCTTTCCACATTGCAACGCTGCGCACTTCTCTCAGCACAGCCAGCACAAGGGTCAGGCAGGCAATGCAAGCCAGCTCTCTCTTCCTTCGCTTTCCACACCAGCCCCAATGCCACAACTTGCATTCATGCGGCGCCTTCAGGCTAGGAGAGAGAACGTCCTGCCGACACACTGGCTTGCGGCCACACGGGCCAGCTGGCGTGCCCATCAAAGTGCAGCACGCCAAGGCACCCAACCGTGCTGCGTTGCAAAGGCCCGGCAAAGCTGCAGCAGCTGAATGGCCCGACCAAGCCGCCTGCCTGAGTTGAGCCCGCAGGCAAGTGTTGGGAGGAATGGCGAGGACGCAGAGAGCAGCAAAAGGTTGGCCTGCCTCTGGTGTGGAGAGTGCTTGGCGTGAGCAGTCTCTGCTGGCAGCAAAAGCCTACTGCACCTGGTATTCCCAGGCGGTCTCCCATCCAAGTACTAACCAGGCCTGAGTCTGCTTAGCTTCCGAGATCAGACGAGATCAAGCGTTTTCAGACTAGTATGGCCGTAGGCATCTGCAGCACCGTCTTCTCGCCTATTCAAGTTGGCCACCCTAGCACCCTCGCCACTTCTTCTTTCTGGTTGTTTTCAATTTTTTCTCTCTCTTTTTCTACTTCTACTTCTACTTCTCCTCCTCTTTCTCTCCTTCTCCTGCTAATTCTAGCCTATATGCCTGATACTCGCTCCCCTTCATGCCGTCCCCACCTAGCTCTCTTTTTTCTTCTCCACCTCCCCAAGGAAAACTGCAAGCCCCGCCCACCTCACACCAGCCTGCCGCCTGCACGCTGCTGCCTTTCCACATTGCAACGCTGCGCACTTCTCTCAGCACAGCCAGCACAAGGGTCAGGCAGGCAATGCAAGCCAGCTCTCTCTTCCTTCGCTTTCCACACCAGCCCCAATGCCACAACTTGCATTCATGCCGCGCCTTCAGGCTAGGAGAGAGAACATCCTGCCGACACACTGGCTTGCGGCCACACGGGCCAGCTGGCGTGCCCATCAAAGTGCAGCACGCCAAGGCACACAACCGTGCTGCGTTGCAAAGGCCCGGCAAAGCTGCAGCAGCTGAATGGCCCGACCAAGCCGCCTGCCTGAGTTGAGCCCGCAGGCAAGTGTTGGGAGGAATGGCGAGGACGCAGAGAGCAGCAAAAGGTTGGCCTGCCTCTGGTGTGGAGAGTGCTTGGCGTGAGCAGTCTCTGCTGGCCGCAAAAGCCTACTGCACCTGGTATTCCCAGGCGGTCTCCCATCCAAGTACTAACCAGGCCTGAGTCTGCTTAGCTTCCGAGATCAGACGAGATCGGGCGTTTTCAGACTAGTATGGCCGTAGGCATCCGCAGCACCGTCTTCTCGCCTATTCAAGCTGGCCACCCTAGCACCCTCGCCACTTCTTCTTTCCGGTTGTTTTCAATTTTTTCTCTCTCTTTTTCTACTTCTACTTCGACTTCTCCTCCTCTTTCTCTCCTTCTCCTGCTAATTCTAGCCTATATGCCTGATACTCGCTCCCCTTCATGCCATCCCCACCGAGCTCTCTTTTTTCTTCTCCACCTCCTCAAGGAAAACTGCAAGCCCCGCCTACCTCACACCAGCCTGCCGCCTGCACGCTGCTGCCTTTCCACATTGCAACGCTGCGCACTTCTCTCAGCACAGCCAGCACAAGGGTCAGGCAGGCAATGCAAGCCAGCTCTCTCTTCCTTCGCTTTCCACACCAGCCCCAATGCCACAACTTGCATTCATGCGGCGCCTTCAGGCTAGGAGAGAGAACGTCCTGCCGACACACTGGCTTGCGGCCACACGGGCCAGCTGGCGTGCCCATCAAAGTGCAGCACGCCAAGGCACACAACCGTGCTGCGTTGCAAAGGCCCGGCAAAGCTGCAGCAGCTGAATGGCCCGACCAAGCCGCCTGCCTGAGTTGAGCCCGCAGGTAAGTGTTGGGAGGAATGGCGAGGACGCAGAGAGCAGCAAAAGGTTGGCCTGCCTCTGGTGTGGAGAGTGCTTGGCGTGAGCAGTCTCTGCTGGCCGCAAAAGCCTACTGCACCTGGTATTCCCAGGCGGTCTCCCATCCAAGTACTAACCAGGCCTGAGTCTGCTTAGCTTCCGAGATCAGACGAGATCGGGCGTTTTCAGACTAGTATGGCCGTAGGCATCTGCATCACCGTCTTCTCGCCTATTCAAGCTGGCCACCCTAGCACCCTCGCCACTTCTTCTTTCCGGTTGTTTTCAATTTTTTCTCTCTCTTTTTCTACTTCTACTTCTACTTCTCCTCCTCTTTCTCTCCTTCTCCTGCTAATTCTAGCCTATATGCCTGATACTCGCTCCCCTTCATGCCATCCCCACCGAGCTCTCTTTTTTCTTCTCCACCTCCTCAAGGAAAACTGCAAGCCCCGCCTACCTCACACCAGCCTGCCGCCTGCACGCTGCTGCCTTTCCACATTGCAACGCTGCGCACTTCTCTCAGCACAGCCAGCACAAGGGTCAGGCAGGCAATGCAAGCCAGCTCTCTCTTCCTTCGCTTTCCACACCAGCCCCAATGCCACAACTTGCATTCATGCGGCGCCTTCAGGCTAGGAGAGAGAACATCCTGCCGACACACTGGCTTGCGGCCACACGGGCCAGCTGGCGTGCCCATCAAAGTGCAGCACGCCAAGGCACACAACCGTGCTGCGTTGCAAAGGCCCGGCAAAGCTGCAGCAGCTGAATGGCCCGACCAAGCCGCCTGCCTGAGTTGAGCCCGCAGGCAAGTGTTGGGAGGAATGGCGAGGACGCAGAGGGCAGCAAAAGGTTGGCCTGCCTCTGGTGTGGAGAGTGCTTGGCGTGAGCAGTCACTGCTGGCCGCAAAAGCCTACTGCACCTGGTATTCCCAGGCGGTCTCCCATCCAAGTACTAACCAGGCCTGAGTCTGCTTAGCTTCCGAGATCAGACGAGATCGGGCGTTTTCAGACTAGTATGGCCGTAGGCATCTGCAGCACCGTCTTCTCGCCTATTCAAGCTGGCCACCCTAGCACCCTCGCCACTTCTTCTTTCCGGTTGTTTTCAATTTTTTCTCTCTCTTTTTCTACTTCTACTTCGACTTCTCCTCCTCTTTCTCTCCTTCTCCTGCTAATTCTAGCCTATATGCCTGATACTCGCTCCCCTTCATGCCGTCCCCACCTAGCTCTCTTTTTTCTTCTCCACCTCCCCAAGGAAAACTGCAAGCCCCGCCCACCTCACACCAGCCTGCCGCCTGCACGCTGCTGCCTTTCCACATTGCAACGCTGCGCACTTCTCTCAGCACAGCCAGCACAAGGGTCAGGCAGGCAATGCAAGCCAGCTCTCTCTTCCTTCGCTTTCCACACCAGCCCCAATGCCACAACTTGCATTCATGCGGCGCCTTCAGGCTAGGAGAGAGAACATCCTGCCGACACACTGGCTTGCGGCCACACGGGCCAGCTGGCGTGCCCATCAAAGTGCAGCACGCCAAGGCACACAACCGTGCTGCGTTGCAAAGGCCCGGCAAAGCTGCAGCAGCTGAATGGCCCGACCAAGCCGCCTGCCTGAGTTGAGCCCGCAGGCAAGTGTTGGGAGGAATGGCGAGGACGCAGAGAGCAGCAAAAGGTTGGCCTGCCTCTGGTGTGGAGAGTGCTTGGCGTGAGCAGTCACTGCTGGCCGCAAAAGCCTACTGCACCTGGTATTCCCAGGCGGTCTCCCATCCAAGTACTAACTAGGCCTGAGTCTGCATAGCTTCCGAGATCAGACGAGATCGGGCGTTTTCAGACTAGTATGGCCGTAGGCATCTGCAGCACCGTCTTCTCGCCTATTCAAGCTGGCCACCCTAGCACCCTCGCCACTTCTTCTTTCCGGTTGTTTTCAATTTTTTCTCTCTCTTTTTCTACTTCTACTTCTACTTCTCCTCCTCTTTCTCTCCTTCTCCTGCTAATTCTAGCCTATATGCCTGATACTCGCTCCCCTTCATGCCGTCCCCACCTAGCTCTCTTTTTTCTTCTCCACCTCCCCAAGGAAAACTGCAAGCGCCGCCCACCTCACACCAGCCTGCCGCCTGCACGCTGCTGCCTTTCCACATTGCAACGCTGCGCACTTCTCTCAGCACAGCCAGCACAAGGGTCAGGCAGGCAATGCAAGCCAGCTCTCTCTTCCTTCGCTTTCCACACCAGCCCCAATGCCACAACTTGCATTCATGCGGCGCCTTCAGGCTAGGAGAGAGAACGTCCTGCCGACACACTGGCTTGCGGCCACACGGGCCAGCTGGCGTGCCCATCAAAGTGCAGCAGGCCAAGGCACACAACCGTGCTGCGTTGCAAAGGCCCGGCAAAGCTGCAGCAGCTGAATGGCCCGACCAAGCCGCCTGCCTGAGTTGAGCCCGCAGGCAAGTGTTGGGAGGAATGGCGAGGACGCAGAGAGCAGCAAAAGGTTGGCCTGCCTCTGGTGTGGAGAGTGCTTGGCGTGAGCAGTCTCTGCTGGCCGCAAAAGCCTACTGCACCTGGTATTCCCAGGCGGTCTCCCATCCAAGTACTAACCAGGCCTGAGTCTGCTTAGCTTCCGAGATCAGACGAGATCAAGCGTTTTCAGACTAGTATGGCCGTAGGCATCCGCAGCACCGTCTTCTCGCCTATTCAAGCTGGCCACCCTAGCACCCTCGCCACTTCTTCTTTCCGGTTGTTTTCAATTTTTTCTCTCTCTTTTTCTACTTCTACTTCTACTTCTCCTCCTCTTTCTCTCCTTCTCCTGCTAATTCTAGCCTATATGCCTGATACTCGCTCCCCTTCATGCCATCCCCACCGAGCTCTCTTTTTTCTTCTCCACCTCCTCAAGGAAAACTGCAAGCCCCGCCTACCTCACACCAGCCTGCCGCCTGCACGCTGCTGCCTTTCCACATTGCAACGCTGCGCACTTCTCTCAGCACAGCCAGCACAAGGGTCAGGCAGGCAATGCAAGCCAGCTCTCTCTTCCTTCGCTTTCCACACCAGCCCCAATGCCACAACTTGCATTCATGCGGCGCCTTCAGGCTAGGAGAGAGAACGTCCTGCCGACACACTGGCTTGCGGCCACACGGGCCAGCTGGCGTGCCCATCAAAGTGCAGCACGCCAAGGCACACAACCGTGCTGCGTTGCAAAGGCCCGGCAAAGCTGCAGCAGCTGAATGGCCCGACCAAGCCGCCTGCCTGAGTTGAGCCCGCAGGCAAGTGTTGGGAGGAATGGCGAGGACGCAGAGAGCAGCAAAAGGTTGGCCTGCCTCTGGTGTGGAGAGTGCTTGGCGTGAGCAGTCTCTGCTGGCCGCAAAAGCCTACTGCACCTGGTATTCCCAGGCGGTCTCCCATCCAAGTACTAACCAGGCCTGAGTCTGCTTAGCTTCCGAGATCAGACGAGATCGGGCGTTTTCAGACTAGTATGGCCGTAGGCATCTGCATCACCGTCTTCTCGCCTATTCAAGCTGGCCACCCTAGCACCCTCGCCACTTCTTCTTTCCGGTTGTTTTCAATTTTTTCTCTCTCTTTTTCTACTTCTACTTCTACTTCTCCTCCTCTTTCTCTCCTTCTCCTGCTAATTCTAGCCTATATGCCTGATACTCGCTCCCCTTCATGCCATCCCCACCGAGCTCTCTTTTTTCTTCTCCACCTCCTCAAGGAAAACTGCAAGCCCCGCCTACCTCACACCAGCCTGCCGCCTGCACGCTGCTGCCTTTCCACATTGCAACGCTGCGCACTTCTCTCAGCACAGCCAGCACAAGGGTCAGGCAGGCAATGCAAGCCAGCTCTCTCTTCCTTCGCTTTCCACACCAGCCCCAATGCCACAACTTGCATTCATGCGGCGCCTTCAGGCTAGGAGAGAGAACATCCTGCCGACACACTGGCTTGCGGCCACACGGGCCAGCTGGCGTGCCCATCAAAGTGCAGCACGCCAAGGCACACAACCGTGCTGCGTTGCAAAGGCCCGGCAAAGCTGCAGCAGCTGAATGGCCCGACCAAGCCGCCTGCCTGAGTTGAGCCCGCAGGCAAGTGTTGGGAGGAATGGCGAGGACGCAGAGGGCAGCAAAAGGTTGGCCTGCCTCTGGTGTGGAGAGTGCTTGGCGTGAGCAGTCACTGCTGGCCGCAAAAGCCTACTGCACCTGGTATTCCCAGGCGGTCTCCCATCCAAGTACTAACCAGGCCTGAGTCTGCTTAGCTTCCGAGATCAGACGAGATCGGGCGTTTTCAGACTAGTATGGCCGTAGGCATCTGCAGCACCGTCTTCTCGCCTATTCAAGCTGGCCACCCTAGCACCCTCGCCACTTCTTCTTTCCGGTTGTTTTCAATTTTTTCTCTCTCTTTTTCTACTTCTACTTCTACTTCTCCTCCTCTTTCTCTCCTTCTCCTGCTAATTCTAGCCTATATGCCTGATACTCGCTCCCCTTCATGCCGTCCCCACCTAGCTCTCTTTTTTCTTCTCCACCTCCCCAAGGAAAACTGCAAGCCCCGCCCACCTCACACCAGCCTGCCGCCTGCACGCTGCTGCCTTTCCACATTGCAACGCTGCGCACTTCTCTCAGCACAGCCAGCACAAGGGTCAGGCAGGCAATGCAAGCCAGCTCTCTCTTCCTTCGCTTTCCACACCAGCCCCAATGCCACAACTTGCATTCATGCGGCGCCTTCAGGCTAGGAGAGAGAACATCCTGCCGACACACTGGCTTGCGGCCACACGGGCCAGCTGGCGTGCCCATCAAAGTGCAGCACGCCAAGGCACACAACCGTGCTGCGTTGCAAAGGCCCGGCAAAGCTGCAGCAGCTGAATGGCCCGACCAAGCCGCCTGCCTGAGTTGAGCCCGCAGGCAAGTGTTGGGAGGAATGGCGAGGACGCAGAGAGCAGCAAAAGGTTGGCCTGCCTCTGGTGTGGAGAGTGCTTGGCGTGAGCAGTCACTGCTGGCCGCAAAAGCCTACTGCACCTGGTATTCCCAGGCGGTCTCCCATCCAAGTACTAACTAGGCCTGAGTCTGCTTAGCTTCCGAGATCAGACGAGATCGGGCGTTTTCAGACTAGTATGGCCGTAGGCATCTGCAGCACCGTCTTCTCGCCTATTCAAGCTGGCCACCCTAGCACCCTCGCCACTTCTTCTTTCCGGTTGTTTTCAATTTTTTCTCTCTCTTTTTCTACTTCTACTTCTACTTCTCCTCCTCTTTCTCTCCTTCTCCTGCTAATTCTAGCCTATATGCCTGATACTCGCTCCCCTTCATGCCGTCCCCACCTAGCTCTCTTTTTTCTTCTCCACCTCCCCAAGGAAAACTGCAAGCGCCGCCCACCTCACACCAGCCTGCCGCCTGCACGCTGCTGCCTTTCCACATTGCAACGCTGCGCACTTCTCTCAGCACAGCCAGCACAAGGGTCAGGCAGGCAATGCAAGCCAGCTCTCTCTTCCTTCGCTTTCCACACCAGCCCCAATGCCACAACTTGCATTCATGCGGCGCCTTCAGGCTAGGAGAGAGAACGTCCTGCCGACACACTGGCTTGCGGCCACACGGGCCAGCTGGCGTGCCCATCAAAGTGCAGCACGCCAAGGCACCCAACCGTGCTGCGTTGCAAAGGCCCGGCAAAGCTGCAGCAGCTGAATGGCCCGACCAAGCCGCCTGCCTGAGTTGAGCCCGCAGGCAAGTGTTGGGAGGAATGGCGAGGACGCAGAGAGCAGCAAAAGGTTGGCCTGCCTCTGGTGTGGAGAGTGCTTGGCGTGAGCAGTCTCTGCTGGCAGCAAAAGCCTACTGCACCTGGTATTCCCAGGCGGTCTCCCATCCAAGTACTAACCAGGCCTGAGTCTGCTTAGCTTCCGAGATCAGACGAGATCAAGCGTTTTCAGACTAGTATGGCCGTAGGCATCTGCAGCACCGTCTTCTCGCCTATTCAAGTTGGCCACCCTAGCACCCTCGCCACTTCTTCTTTCTGGTTGTTTTCAATTTTTTCTCTCTCTTTTTCTACTTCTACTTCTACTTCTCCTCCTCTTTCTCTCCTTCTCCTGCTAATTCTAGCCTATATGCCTGATACTCGCTCCCCTTCATGCCGTCCCCACCTAGCTCTCTTTTTTCTTCTCCACCTCCCCAAGGAAAACTGCAAGCCCCGCCCACCTCACACCAGCCTGCCGCCTGCACGCTGCTGCCTTTCCACATTGCAACGCTGCGCACTTCTCTCAGCACAGCCAGCACAAGGGTCAGGCAGGCAATGCAAGCCAGCTCTCTCTTCCTTCGCTTTCCACACCAGCCCCAATGCCACAACTTGCATTCATGCCGCGCCTTCAGGCTAGGAGAGAGAACATCCTGCCGACACACTGGCTTGCGGCCACACGGGCCAGCTGGCGTGCCCATCAAAGTGCAGCACGCCAAGGCACACAACCGTGCTGCGTTGCAAAGGCCCGGCAAAGCTGCAGCAGCTGAATGGCCCGACCAAGCCGCCTGCCTGAGTTGAGCCCGCAGGCAAGTGTTGGGAGGAATGGCGAGGACGCAGAGAGCAGCAAAAGGTTGGCCTGCCTCTGGTGTGGAGAGTGCTTGGCGTGAGCAGTCTCTGCTGGCCGCAAAAGCCTACTGCACCTGGTATTCCCAGGCGGTCTCCCATCCAAGTACTAACCAGGCCTGAGTCTGCTTAGCTTCCGAGATCAGACGAGATCGGGCGTTTTCAGACTAGTATGGCCGTAGGCATCCGCAGCACCGTCTTCTCGCCTATTCAAGCTGGCCACCCTAGCACCCTCGCCACTTCTTCTTTCCGGTTGTTTTCAATTTTTTCTCTCTCTTTTTCTACTTCTACTTCGACTTCTCCTCCTCTTTCTCTCCTTCTCCTGCTAATTCTAGCCTATATGCCTGATACTCGCTCCCCTTCATGCCATCCCCACCGAGCTCTCTTTTTTCTTCTCCACCTCCTCAAGGAAAACTGCAAGCCCCGCCTACCTCACACCAGCCTGCCGCCTGCACGCTGCTGCCTTTCCACATTGCAACGCTGCGCACTTCTCTCAGCACAGCCAGCACAAGGGTCAGGCAGGCAATGCAAGCCAGCTCTCTCTTCCTTCGCTTTCCACACCAGCCCCAATGCCACAACTTGCATTCATGCGGCGCCTTCAGGCTAGGAGAGAGAACGTCCTGCCGACACACTGGCTTGCGGCCACACGGGCCAGCTGGCGTGCCCATCAAAGTGCAGCACGCCAAGGCACACAACCGTGCTGCGTTGCAAAGGCCCGGCAAAGCTGCAGCAGCTGAATGGCCCGACCAAGCCGCCTGCCTGAGTTGAGCCCGCAGGTAAGTGTTGGGAGGAATGGCGAGGACGCAGAGAGCAGCAAAAGGTTGGCCTGCCTCTGGTGTGGAGAGTGCTTGGCGTGAGCAGTCTCTGCTGGCCGCAAAAGCCTACTGCACCTGGTATTCCCAGGCGGTCTCCCATCCAAGTACTAACCAGGCCTGAGTCTGCTTAGCTTCCGAGATCAGACGAGATCGGGCGTTTTCAGACTAGTATGGCCGTAGGCATCTGCATCACCGTCTTCTCGCCTATTCAAGCTGGCCACCCTAGCACCCTCGCCACTTCTTCTTTCCGGTTGTTTTCAATTTTTTCTCTCTCTTTTTCTACTTCTACTTCTACTTCTCCTCCTCTTTCTCTCCTTCTCCTGCTAATTCTAGCCTATATGCCTGATACTCGCTCCCCTTCATGCCATCCCCACCGAGCTCTCTTTTTTCTTCTCCACCTCCTCAAGGAAAACTGCAAGCCCCGCCTACCTCACACCAGCCTGCCGCCTGCACGCTGCTGCCTTTCCACATTGCAACGCTGCGCACTTCTCTCAGCACAGCCAGCACAAGGGTCAGGCAGGCAATGCAAGCCAGCTCTCTCTTCCTTCGCTTTCCACACCAGCCCCAATGCCACAACTTGCATTCATGCGGCGCCTTCAGGCTAGGAGAGAGAACATCCTGCCGACACACTGGCTTGCGGCCACACGGGCCAGCTGGCGTGCCCATCAAAGTGCAGCACGCCAAGGCACACAACCGTGCTGCGTTGCAAAGGCCCGGCAAAGCTGCAGCAGCTGAATGGCCCGACCAAGCCGCCTGCCTGAGTTGAGCCCGCAGGCAAGTGTTGGGAGGAATGGCGAGGACGCAGAGGGCAGCAAAAGGTTGGCCTGCCTCTGGTGTGGAGAGTGCTTGGCGTGAGCAGTCACTGCTGGCCGCAAAAGCCTACTGCACCTGGTATTCCCAGGCGGTCTCCCATCCAAGTACTAACCAGGCCTGAGTCTGCTTAGCTTCCGAGATCAGACGAGATCGGGCGTTTTCAGACTAGTATGGCCGTAGGCATCTGCAGCACCGTCTTCTCGCCTATTCAAGCTGGCCACCCTAGCACCCTCGCCACTTCTTCTTTCCGGTTGTTTTCAATTTTTTCTCTCTCTTTTTCTACTTCTACTTCGACTTCTCCTCCTCTTTCTCTCCTTCTCCTGCTAATTCTAGCCTATATGCCTGATACTCGCTCCCCTTCATGCCGTCCCCACCTAGCTCTCTTTTTTCTTCTCCACCTCCCCAAGGAAAACTGCAAGCCCCGCCCACCTCACACCAGCCTGCCGCCTGCACGCTGCTGCCTTTCCACATTGCAACGCTGCGCACTTCTCTCAGCACAGCCAGCACAAGGGTCAGGCAGGCAATGCAAGCCAGCTCTCTCTTCCTTCGCTTTCCACACCAGCCCCAATGCCACAACTTGCATTCATGCGGCGCCTTCAGGCTAGGAGAGAGAACATCCTGCCGACACACTGGCTTGCGGCCACACGGGCCAGCTGGCGTGCCCATCAAAGTGCAGCACGCCAAGGCACACAACCGTGCTGCGTTGCAAAGGCCCGGCAAAGCTGCAGCAGCTGAATGGCCCGACCAAGCCGCCTGCCTGAGTTGAGCCCGCAGGCAAGTGTTGGGAGGAATGGCGAGGACGCAGAGAGCAGCAAAAGGTTGGCCTGCCTCTGGTGTGGAGAGTGCTTGGCGTGAGCAGTCACTGCTGGCCGCAAAAGCCTACTGCACCTGGTATTCCCAGGCGGTCTCCCATCCAAGTACTAACTAGGCCTGAGTCTGCATAGCTTCCGAGATCAGACGAGATCGGGCGTTTTCAGACTAGTATGGCCGTAGGCATCTGCAGCACCGTCTTCTCGCCTATTCAAGCTGGCCACCCTAGCACCCTCGCCACTTCTTCTTTCCGGTTGTTTTCAATTTTTTCTCTCTCTTTTTCTACTTCTACTTCTACTTCTCCTCCTCTTTCTCTCCTTCTCCTGCTAATTCTAGCCTATATGCCTGATACTCGCTCCCCTTCATGCCGTCCCCACCTAGCTCTCTTTTTTCTTCTCCACCTCCCCAAGGAAAACTGCAAGCGCCGCCCACCTCACACCAGCCTGCCGCCTGCACGCTGCTGCCTTTCCACATTGCAACGCTGCGCACTTCTCTCAGCACAGCCAGCACAAGGGTCAGGCAGGCAATGCAAGCCAGCTCTCTCTTCCTTCGCTTTCCACACCAGCCCCAATGCCACAACTTGCATTCATGCGGCGCCTTCAGGCTAGGAGAGAGAACGTCCTGCCGACACACTGGCTTGCGGCCACACGGGCCAGCTGGCGTGCCCATCAAAGTGCAGCACGCCAAGGCACCCAACCGTGCTGCGTTGCAAAGGCCCGGCAAAGCTGCAGCAGCTGAATGGCCCGACCAAGCCGCCTGCCTGAGTTGAGCCCGCAGGTAAGTGTTGGGAGGAATGGCGAGGACGCAGAGAGCAGCAAAAGGTTGGCCTGCCTCTGGTGTGGAGAGTGCTTGGCGTGAGCAGTCTCTGCTGGCCGCAAAAGCCTACTGCACCTGGTATTCCCAGGCGGTCTCCCATCCAAGTACTAACCAGGCCTGAGTCTGCTTAGCTTCCGAAATCAGACGAGATCGGGCGTTTTCAGACTAGTATGGCCATAGGCATCTGCATCACCGTCTTCTCGCCTATTCAAGCTGGCCACCCTAGCACCCTCGCCACTTCTTCTTTCCGGTTGTTTTCAATTTTTTCTCTCTCTTTTTCTACTTCTACTTCTACTTCTCCTCCTCTTTCTCTCCTTCTCCTGCTAATTCTAGCCTATATGCCTGATACTCGCTCCCCTTCATGCCATCCCCACCGAGCTCTCTTTTTTCTTCTCCACCTCCTCAAGGAAAACTGCAAGCCCCGCCTACCTCACACCAGCCTGCCGCCTGCACGCTGCTGCCTTTCCACATTGCAACGCTGCGCACTTCTCTCAGCACAGCCAGCACAAGGGTCAGGCAGGCAATGCAAGCCAGCTCTCTCTTCCTTCGCTTTCCACACCAGCCCCAATGCCACAACTTGCATTCATGCGGCGCCTTCAGGCTAGGAGAGAGAACATCCTGCCGACACACTGGCTTGCGGCCACACGGGCCAGCTGGCGTGCCCATCAAAGTGCAGCACGCCAAGGCACACAACCGTGCTGCGTTGCAAAGGCCCGGCAAAGCTGCAGCAGCTGAATGGCCCGACCAAGCCGCCTGCCTGAGTTGAGCCCGCAGGCAAGTGTTGGGAGGAATGGCGAGGACGCAGAGGGCAGCAAAAGGTTGGCCTGCCTCTGGTGTGGAGAGTGCTTGGCGTGAGCAGTCACTGCTGGCCGCAAAAGCCTACTGCACCTGGTATTCCCAGGCGGTCTCCCATCCAAGTACTAACCAGGCCTGAGTCTGCTTAGCTTCCGAGATCAGACGAGATCGGGCGTTTTCAGACTAGTATGGCCGTAGGCATCTGCAGCACCGTCTTCTCGCCTATTCAAGCTGGCCACCCTAGCACCCTCGCCACTTCTTCTTTCCGGTTGTTTTCAATTTTTTCTCTCTCTTTTTCTACTTCTACTTCGACTTCTCCTCCTCTTTCTCTCCTTCTCCTGCTAATTCTAGCCTATATGCCTGATACTCGCTCCCCTTCATGCCGTCCCCACCTAGCTCTCTTTTTTCTTCTCCACCTCCCCAAGGAAAACTGCAAGCCCCGCCCACCTCACACCAGCCTGCCGCCTGCACGCTGCTGCCTTTCCACATTGCAACGCTGCGCACTTCTCTCAGCACAGCCAGCACAAGGGTCAGGCAGGCAATGCAAGCCAGCTCTCTCTTCCTTCGCTTTCCACACCAGCCCCAATGCCACAACTTGCATTCATGCGGCGCCTTCAGGCTAGGAGAGAGAACATCCTGCCGACACACTGGCTTGCGGCCACACGGGCCAGCTGGCGTGCCCATCAAAGTGCAGCACGCCAAGGCACACAACCGTGCTGCGTTGCAAAGGCCCGGCAAAGCTGCAGCAGCTGAATGGCCCGACCAAGCCGCCTGCCTGAGTTGAGCCCGCAGGCAAGTGTTGGGAGGAATGGCGAGGACGCAGAGAGCAGCAAAAGGTTGGCCTGCCTCTGGTGTGGAGAGTGCTTGGCGTGAGCAGTCACTGCTGGCCGCAAAAGCCTACTGCACCTGGTATTCCCAGGCGGTCTCCCATCCAAGTACTAACTAGGCCTGAGTCTGCTTAGCTTCCGAGATCAGACGAGATCGGGCGTTTTCAGACTAGTATGGCCGTAGGCATCTGCAGCACCGTCTTCTCGCCTATTCAAGCTGGCCACCCTAGCACCCTCGCCACTTCTTCTTTCCGGTTGTTTTCAATTTTTTCTCTCTCTTTTTCTACTTCTACTTCTACTTCTCCTCCTCTTTCTCTCCTTCTCCTGCTAATTCTAGCCTATATGCCTGATACTCGCTCCCCTTCATGCCGTCCCCACCTAGCTCTCTTTTTTCTTCTCCACCTCCCCAAGGAAAACTGCAAGCGCCGCCCACCTCACACCAGCCTGCCGCCTGCACGCTGCTGCCTTTCCACATTGCAACGCTGCGCACTTCTCTCAGCACAGCCAGCACAAGGGTCAGGCAGGCAATGCAAGCCAGCTCTCTCTTCCTTCGCTTTCCACACCAGCCCCAATGCCACAACTTGCATTCATGCGGCGCCTTCAGGCTAGGAGAGAGAACGTCCTGCCGACACACTGGCTTGCGGCCACACGGGCCAGCTGGCGTGCCCATCAAAGTGCAGCACGCCAAGGCACCCAACCGTGCTGCGTTGCAAAGGCCCGGCAAAGCTGCAGCAGCTGAATGGCCCGACCAAGCCGCCTGCCTGAGTTGAGCCCGCAGGCAAGTGTTGGGAGGAATGGCGAGGACGCAGAGAGCAGCAAAAGGTTGGCCTGCCTCTGGTGTGGAGAGTGCTTGGCGTGAGCAGTCTCTGCTGGCCGCAAAAGCCTACTGCACCTGGTATTCCCAGGCGGTCTCCCATCCAAGTACTAACCAGGCCTGAGTCTGCTTAGCTTCCGAGATCAGACGAGATCAAGCGTTTTCAGACTAGTATGGCCGTAGGCATCTGCAGCACCGTCTTCTCGCCTATTCAAGTTGGCCACCCTAGCACCCTCGCCACTTCTTCTTTCTGGTTGTTTTCAATTTTTTCTCTCTCTTTTTCTACTTCTACTTCTACTTCTCCTCCTCTTTCTCTCCTTCTCCTGCTAATTCTAGCCTATATGCCTGATACTCGCTCCCCTTCATGCCGTCCCCACCTAGCTCTCTTTTTTCTTCTCCACCTCCCCAAGGAAAACTGCAAGCCCCGCCCACCTCACACCAGCCTGCCGCCTGCACGCTGCTGCCTTTCCACATTGCAACGCTGCGCACTTCTCTCAGCACAGCCAGCACAAGGGTCAGGCAGGCAATGCAAGCCAGCTCTCTCTTCCTTCGCTTTCCACACCAGCCCCAATGCCACAACTTGCATTCATGCCGCGCCTTCAGGCTAGGAGAGAGAACATCCTGCCGACACACTGGCTTGCGGCCACACGGGCCAGCTGGCGTGCCCATCAAAGTGCAGCACGCCAAGGCACACAACCGTGCTGCGTTGCAAAGGCCCGGCAAAGCTGCAGCAGCTGAATGGCCCGACCAAGCCGCCTGCCTGAGTTGAGCCCGCAGGCAAGTGTTGGGAGGAATGGCGAGGACGCAGAGAGCAGCAAAAGGTTGGCCTGCCTCTGGTGTGGAGAGTGCTTGGCGTGAGCAGTCTCTGCTGGCCGCAAAAGCCTACTGCACCTGGTATTCCCAGGCGGTCTCCCATCCAAGTACTAACCAGGCCTGAGTCTGCTGAGCTTCCGAGATCAGACGAGATCGGGCGTTTTCAGACTAGTATGGCCGTAGGCATCCGCAGCACCGTCTTCTCGCCTATTCAAGCTGGCCACCCTAGCACCCTCGCCACTTCTTCTTTCCGGTTGTTTTCAATTTTTTCTCTCTCTTTTTCTACTTCTACTTCGACTTCTCCTCCTCTTTCTCTCCTTCTCCTGCTAATTCTAGCCTATATGCCTGATACTCGCTCCCCTTCATGCCATCCCCACCGAGCTCTCTTTTTTCTTCTCCACCTCCTCAAGGAAAACTGCAAGCCCCGCCTACCTCACACCAGCCTGCCGCCTGCACGCTGCTGCCTTTCCACATTGCAACGCTGCGCACTTCTCTCAGCACAGCCAGCACAAGGGTCAGGCAGGCAATGCAAGCCAGCTCTCTCTTCCTTCGCTTTCCACACCAGCCCCAATGCCACAACTTGCATTCATGCGGCGCCTTCAGGCTAGGAGAGAGAACGTCCTGCCGACACACTGGCTTGCGGCCACACGGGCCAGCTGGCGTGCCCATCAAAGTGCAGCACGCCAAGGCACACAACCGTGCTGCGTTGCAAAGGCCCGGCAAAGCTGCAGCAGCTGAATGGCCCGACCAAGCCGCCTGCCTGAGTTGAGCCCGCAGGTAAGTGTTGGGAGGAATGGCGAGGACGCAGAGAGCAGCAAAAGGTTGGCCTGCCTCTGGTGTGGAGAGTGCTTGGCGTGAGCAGTCTCTGCTGGCCGCAAAAGCCTACTGCACCTGGTATTCCCAGGCGGTCTCCCATCCAAGTACTAACCAGGCCTGAGTCTGCTTAGCTTCCGAGATCAAACGAGATCGGGCGTTTTCAGACTAGTATGGCCGTAGGCATCTGCATCACCGTCTTCTCGCCTATTCAAGCTGGCCACCCTAGCACCCTCGCCACTTCTTCTTTCCGGTTGTTTTCAATTTTTTCTCTCTCTTTTTCTACTTCTACTTCTACTTCTCCTCCTCTTTCTCTCCTTCTCCTGCTAATTCTAGCCTATATGCCTGATACTCGCTCCCCTTCATGCCATCCCCACCGAGCTCTCTTTTTTCTTCTCCACCTCCTCAAGGAAAACTGCAAGCCCCGCCTACCTCACACCAGCCTGCCGCCTGCACGCTGCTGCCTTTCCACATTGCAACGCTGCGCACTTCTCTCAGCACAGCCAGCACAAGGGTCAGGCAGGCAATGCAAGCCAGCTCTCTCTTCCTTCGCTTTCCACACCAGCCCCAATGCCACAACTTGCATTCATGCGGCGCCTTCAGGCTAGGAGAGAGAACATCCTGCCGACACACTGGCTTGCGGCCACACGGGCCAGCTGGCGTGCCCATCAAAGTGCAGCACGCCAAGGCACACAACCGTGCTGCGTTGCAAAGGCCCGGCAAAGCTGCAGCAGCTGAATGGCCCGACCAAGCCGCCTGCCTGAGTTGAGCCCGCAGGCAAGTGTTGG